>NW_017212059.1:0-17026 GCF_001704415.2 Capra hircus
CGACTCCCCACAAGGTGTTAGGCCCGCATCGATGGGAAAGGAATCCGATAGAGGCCCCGAGCAACTGTATGGGGACTGCTTTCCTGAGGCCACCAGAGCGGGTTCCTGATGTCCCCGTCATTAGTCAAGAGCACCTGCGCAACTCGAGAAAATCCAGGAGGTTCTCCCTTCCAGGCGAGATGAGGCCCATTTCCGCTGAGGCATCTCGAGGCTAATCACACCAAACCTCTGGAACTTCCAAAGGGTCCTTCACACCCTTGCTGCAACTCAAGAAGTTCGCTGACATACCCGTCTCCACTCGAGAGGAAGCACGAGAGTCCCGCCCACATCTAGAGGAACCCCGTTTCCGCCTCCCTAGCTCGAGAGGAGGGATCCTTTCCCTGCATGGTCGGGAAAGAATTCCGCGTTCCCGTCGCATCTCAAGAGGAGGCGCTCTCCACAGGAAAGGCGAGCGGAACTCCAGGGTCGTGCCAACCATTTCCCAGAGTCCCCCAGATGTCTCAGTCCATTCCAGGGAAACTTTTTTCCCTACACTGCCTCGACTTTCAGGACGAGGATCGACTCACACCACGGTGGCACGTGGGACAGCCCTTTGGGAAAGCCTCGTGGGAAAGCCTCGAGGGAAAGCCACAGATCCCTTGATACACGCGAAGGGAAGCGCGACACTGCTGCTACAGCTCGGGAGGAAAGCGCACGTGCATGCCTCCCCTCGAGACGAGGAATGACTCCCTTGGGGAGACTCCAGAAGTACCCCAAGATCCATGTCAGCACTGGAGAGAAATCCTCAGGTTCCGGAACCGACTCCACACAAGGCCTTGGCCACGGCATCGACGGGAGAGGAATCCCGAGAGGCCACAGAGCAACTCGCATGGGTCTGGCCTTTCCTGAGGCCACCAGAGCGGGTCCCTGAGTTCCCCGTCCTATGTCGAGAGCACCTGCTGCAACTCGAGATAATACAGGAGGTTCTCCCTCCAGGCGAGATGAGGCCCATTTCCGCTGAGGCGTCTCGAGTCTAAACACACCTAACCTCTGGAACTTCCAAAGGGTCCTTCACACCCTTGCTGCAACTCAAGAAGTTCCCCGACATGCCCGTCTCCACTCGAGAGGAAGCACAAGAGTCCCGCCCACATCCAGAGGAGCCCCGTTTCCGGCCTCCTAGCTCGAGAGGAGGGATCCTTTCCCTACGTGGGTCGGGAAAGAATTCCCGGCGTTCCCGTCACATCTCAAGAGGAGTCGCTCTCCACCGGAGAGGGGAGAGGGACTCCAGGGTCGTGCCACCATTCCCAGAGTCCCCCAGATATCTCAGTCCATTCCAGGGAAACCTGTTTTCCCTGCACTGCCTCGACCTTCAAGCCGAGGATCGACTCACACCACGGTGGCACGTTGGACAGCCCTGTGGGAAAGCCTCGTGGGAAAGCCTCGTGGGAAAGCCTCGAGGTAAAGCCACAGATCTCTTGATCCACGCGAAGGGAATCGTGACTCTGCTGCTACAGCTCGAGAGGAAAGCGCACGTTCATGCCCCCACTCGAGACGAGGACTGACTCCCCTGGGGAGACTCCAGAAAGTACCCCAAGATCCATGTCAGCACTGGAGAGGAATCCTCAGGTTCCGGCACTTGCTGGGAGCCAGTGTGAGGAATCCCGCCCGTGACAAGGTCATGAGGAATGAGCTGACATACGCAAGGCGTGCTCAGACTTCAGGGACCCCTCTGCAAATTCCTAAGCACGTACCCCAACAAAAATCTGCCGGCTTTTGTGCTCTGCTTTTCCACTCTTCTGACATTTTCTGGAAAAAGTCAATTCAGGGCTTTAGTCTTCTGCATTTGAAAAGAGTGTTTCAATCCAAAAAACCCCTCCGATGGCTGTCTAGCCTGCCTGCAGGACTCGTACAACTGCGCATGTGATTGTTTGAGGCCTCCTGACCGCAGGAGTCACAGGAAGCTTAAAATATCCTAGGAATGTAGCAGCTTCCGAGGAGTCAAAATCTTTAGAATAGGACTGATTAAAGGTTTCATTTTTTGGGTCAATGCTTGCTGCCAAATTTTCATATCCTTTATTTTTAGATATAGTTGGTATATAGAAAAACAAGTAGTAGACCTGGTATTAGCAACATTAGATCTTTGAGTTAAGTACCTTCTTTGTTATATCCCACTGCACCTTTGTTCTATAGAGATGTAACTTTAATGGCTTTAAGGAGATGCAGATTAAAAAAAAAAAACACTTCAGGGGGAAACAAAATTAACATTCATTAAGGAAGAGAGCCAAAAAAGTGTTAACAAGCCTCTTGTCCAAAAGATAATGTAAATCACCTGAGACCTTTTGTATACAAAATGATATACGGAAAGAATCTGGGTTGCGAACGCTACATAATTTTGTGTTACCCATTGATCTCCGTGTTTTATCAAAAGTATAAAAGGCCTTCTGAACAATAAAGGATGGGGGCCAGTTTCTCGAACTAGTCTCTCGCCTGGTTTCTTGGGACTCTGGCTCCCCCCATGTCTCTCTCTCTCTCTTCTTCTCTCCCATTCCCTCTCTCTGCTCTTTTACTTTAACTTCAGGCTGAATCTCCATCTGGGGCCCGGAGGCTCGCCAGGTCTACTTACTTGCCCCGGCTGTTAAGACCCACACGAAAGGGAGCTTAAGGCGAGGCACCCTTAGATATTCAAGCGGGCGCCGGTGGCCCAACGTAGATGGTGCAAATTCCTTGTCTGGAATTTTATTGGCCTTCCCGCGTAAACCAAGCTATTCAGCCCTCTTCCTCCATTTAATCTTCTTACTACTACAACTATAGTTTCTTAATCTAATCTTACATTAATAAACAAACAAGTCTTTCCACGCCAACGCCGTCCACCCTTCGAATTTCCTGGATCCACCGGGGCTGGACCCCGTAGGCACCGACTCAACACAAGGTCTTAGGCCCTGGCATGGACGGGAGAGGAATCCCGAGAGGCCCCCGAGCAACTCGCATGGGGACTGGCCTTTCCTGAGGCCACCAGAGCGGGTCCCAGTGGTCCCCCGTCGTAAGGCGAGAGCACGTACCACAACTCGAAAAAATCCAGGAGATTCTCCCCTCCAGGGGAGATGAGGCCCATTTCCGCTGAGGCGTCTCGACTCTAAACACACCTAACCTCTGGAATTCCAAAGGATCCTTCACACCGTTGCTGCAACTCAAAGAATTTCCCCAACATACCCGTCTCCACTCGAGAGGAAGCACGAGAGTCCCGGCCACATCCAGAGGAGCCCCGTTTCCGCCTCCAAGTTCGAGAGGAGGGATCCTTTTCCTGCGCGGTCGGGAAAGAATTCCCGGTTTCCCGTCGCATCTCAAGAGGAGGCGCTGTCCACAGGAAAGGCGAGAGGAACTCCAGGGTCGTGCCACCATCCCCAGAGTCCCCCAGATGTCTCATTCCATTCCAGGGAAACCTGTTTTCCCTGCACTGCCTCGACTTTCAAGCCGAGGATCGACTCACACCACGGTGGCACGTGGACAGCCCTGTGGGAAAGCCTGGTGGGAAAGCCTTGAGGGAAAGCGACAGATGCTTTGATCCACGCGAAGGGAAGCGTGACACTGCTGCTTCTGGTCGGGAGGAAAGTACACGTGCATTCCCCCACTCGAGACGAGGACTGACTCCCCTGGGGAGACTCCAGAAGTACCCCAAGATCCATGTCAGCACTGGAGAGGAACCCTCACTTTACGGCACCGACTCCACAAAGGTCTTAGGCCCCAGCATCGACGGGAGAGGAATCCCGTGAGTCTCCCCGAGCAACTCGCATGGGGACTGGCCTTTCCTGAGGCCACCAGAGCGGGTCCCTGAGGTTCCCGTCGTAGGTCGAGAGCACCAGCAGCAACTTGAGAAAATCCAGGAGGTTCTCCCTTCCAGGCGAGATGGAGGACCATTTCCGCTGAGGTGTCTCAAGGCTAATCACACCTTACCTCTGGAACTTCCAAAGGGTCCTTAACACCCTTGCTGGCAACTCAATAAGATCCCCAACATACCCGTCTCCACTCGAGAGGAAGCACGAGAGTCCGGCCCACATCCAGAGGAGCCCCGTTTTCCGCCTCCTAGCTCGAGAGGAGGGATCCTTTCCCTCAGTGATCGGGAAAAGAGTTCCCAGTGTTCCCGGCGCATCTAAAGAGGAGGCGATCTCCACAGGAAAGGCGAGAGGAAATCCAGGGTCGGGCCACCATTCCCAGCGTCCCCCAGATGTCTCAGTGCATTCCAGGAAAACCTGTTTTCCCTGCACTGCCCACGACTTTCAAGCCAAGGATCGACTCACACCACGGTGGCACGTGGGACAGCCCTGTGGGAAAGCCTCGTTGGAAAGACTCGAGGGAAAGCCTCGTGGGAAAGCCTCTAGGGAAAGCCACAGTTGCTTTGATCAACCCTGAAGGGAAGTGTGACACTGCTGCTACAGCTCGGGAGGAAAGCGCACGTGCATGCCCCCACTCGAGACGAGGACTGACTACCCTGAGGAGAGTCCAGAAGTACCCCAAGATCCACGTCAGCCCTGTAGAGGAATCCTCACTTTCCGGCACCGACTCCAAACAAGGTCTTAGGCCCCGGCATCGACGGGAGAGGAATCCCGAGAGGCCCCAAGTAACTAGCATGGGGACTGGCCTTTCCTGAGGCCATTAGAGCGGGTCCCTGAGGTCCCCGTCATAAGTCGAGAGCACCTGCCGCAACTCGAGAAAATCCAGGAGGTTCTCCCCTCCAGGCGAGATGAGGCCTATTTCCTCAGAAGCGTCCCAGGTTAATCACACCTAAACTCTGGAACTTCCAAAACGTTCTTCACATCCCTTGCTGCAACACAAGAAGTTCCCCGACATACCCGTCTCCACTCGAGAGGAAGCACGAGAGTCCCGCCCACATCCAGAGGAGCCCCGTTTCCGCCTCATAGCTCGAGAGGAGGGATCCTTTCCCTGCGTGGTCGGGAAAGAATTCTCGGCGTTCCCGTCGCATCTCAAGAGGGGACGCTTTACACAGGAAAGGCGTGAGGAACTCCAGGGTCGTTCCACCATTCCCAGAGTCCCCCAGATGTCTCAGGCCATTCCAGGGAAACCTGTTTTCCCTACACTGCCTCGACTTTCAAGCCGAGGATCGTCTCACACGACGGTGGCACGTGGGACAGCCCTGTGGGAAAGCCTCGTGGGAAAGTCTCATGGGAAAGCCTGGAGGGAAAGCCACAGATCCCTTGATCCACGCGAAGGGGAGCGTGACACTGCTGCTACAGCTCGGGAGGAAAGCACACGTGCATGCCCTTACTCGGGACAAGGACTGACTCCCCTGTGGAGTCTCCAGAAGTACCCCAAGATCCAAGTCAGCACTGGAGAGGAATTCTCAGGTTCCGGCACCGACTCCCCACAAGGTGTTAGGCCACCGGCATCGATGGGAAAGGAATCCTGATAGGCCCCCGAGCAACTCGCATGGGGACTGGCCTTTCCTGAGGCCACCAGAGCGGGTCCCTGAGGTCCCCGTCGTAACGCGAGAACACCTGCCAGCAACTCAAGAAAATGCAGGAGGTTCTCCCCTCCAGGGGAGATGAGGACCATTTCCTCTGAGGCGTCCCCAGGCTAATTACACCTAACCTCTGGAACTTCCAAAGGGTCCTTCACACCCTTGCTGCAACTCAAGAAGTTCCCCGACATACCCGTCTCCACTCAAGAGGAAGCACGAGAGTCCCGCCCAATCCAGAGGAGCCCAGTTTCCGCCTCCAAGCTCGAGAAGAGGGGTCCTTTCCCTGCGTCGGTCGTGAAAGAATTCCCGGCGGTTGCGTCGCATCTCAAGAGGAGGCCGCTCTCTACAGGAAAGCCGAGAGGAACTCCAGGGTCGTGCCACCATCCCCAGAGTCCCCCAGATGTCTCATTCCATTCCAGGGAAACCTGTTTTCCCTGCACTGCCTCGACTTTCAAGCCGAGGATCGACTCACACCACGGTGGCACGTGGGACAGCCCTGTGGGAAAGCCTGGTGGGAAAGCCTTGAGGGAAAGCGACAGATGCTTTGATCCACGCGAAGGGAAGCGTGACACTGCTGCTTCTGGTCGGGAGGAAAGTACACGTGCATTCCCCCACTCGAGACGAGGACTGACTCCCCTGGGGAGACTCCAGAAGTACCCCAAGATCCATGTCAGCACTGGAGAGGAACCCTCACTTTACGGCACCGACTCCACAAAGGTCTTAGGCCCCAGCATCGACGGGAGAGGAATCCCGTGAGTCTCCCCGAGCAACTCGCATGGGGACTGGCCTTTCCTGAGGCCACCAGAGCGGGTCCCTGAGGTTCCCGTCGTAGGTCGAGAGCACCAGCAGCAACTTGAGAAAATCCAGGAGGTTCTCCCTTCCAGGCGAGATGAGGACCATTTCCGCTGAGGTGTCTCAAGGCTAATCACACCTTACCTCTGGAACTTCCAAAGGGTCCTTAACACCCTTGCTGCAACTCAATAAGATCCCCAACATACCCGTCTCCACTCGAGAGGAAGCACGAGAGTCCGGCCCACATCCAGAGGAGCCCCGTTTCCGCCTCCTAGCTCGAGAGGAGGGATCCTTTCCCTCAGTGATCGGGAAAGAGTTCCCAGTGTTCCCGGCGCATCTAAAGAGGAGGCGATCTCCACAGGAAAGGCGAGAGGAAATCCAGGGTCGGGCCACCATTCCCAGCGTCCCCCAGATGTCTCAGTGCATTCCAGGAAAACCTGTTTTCCCTGCACTGCCACGACTTTCAAGCCAAGGATCGACTCACACCACGGTGGCACGTGGGACAGCCCTGTGGGAAAGCCTCGTTGGAAAGACTCGAGGGAAAGCCTCGTGGGAAAGCCTCTAGGGAAAGCCACAGTTGCTTTGATCAACCTGAAGGGAAGTGTGACACTGCTGCTACAGCTCGGGAGGAAAGCGCACGTGCATGCCCCCACTCGAGACGAGGACTGACTACCCTGAGGAGAGTCCAGAAGTACCCCAAGATCCACGTCAGCCCTGTAGAGGAATCCTCACTTTCCGGCACCGACTCCAAACAAGGTCTTAGGCCCCGGCATCGACGGGAGAGGAATCCCGAGAGGCCCCAAGTAACTAGCATGGGGACTGGCCTTTCCTGAGGCCATTAGAGCGGGTCCCTGAGGTCCCCGTCATAAGTCGAGAGCACCTGCCGCAACTCGAGAAAATCCAGGAGGTTCTCCCTCCAGGCGAGATGAGGCCTATTTCCTCAGAAGCGTCCCCAGGTTAATCACACCTAAACTCTGGAACTTCCAAAACGTTCTTCACATCCTTGCTGCAACACAAGAAGTTCCCCGACATACCCGTCTCCACTCGAGAGGAAGCACGAGAGTCCCGCCCACATCCAGAGGAGCCCCGTTTCCGCCTCATAGCTCGAGAGGAGGGATCCTTTCCCTGCGTGGTCGGGAAAGAATTCTCGGCGTTCCCGTCGCATCTCAAGAGGGGACGCTTTACACAGGAAAGGCGTGAGGAACTCCAGGGTCGTTCCACCATTCCCAGAGTCCCCCAGATGTCTCAGGCCATTCCAGGGAAACCTGTTTTCCCTACACTGCCTCGACTTTCAAGCGAGGATCGTCTCACACGACGGTGGCACGTGGGACAGCCCTGTGGGAAAGCCTCGTGGGAAAGTCTCATGGGAAAGCCTGGAGGGAAAGCCACAGATCCCTTGATCCACGCGAAGGGGAGCGTGACACTGCTGCTACAGCTCGGGAGGAAAGCACACGTGCATGCCCTTACTCGGGACAAGGACTGACTCCCCTGTGGAGTCTCCAGAAGTACCCCAAGATCCAAGTCAGCACTGGAGAGGAATTCTCAGGTTCCGGCACCGACTCCCCACAAGTGTTAGGCCCCGGCATCGATGGGAAAGGAATCCTGATAGGCCCCCCCGAGCAACTCGCATGGGGACTGGCCTTTCCTGAGGCCACCAGAGCGGGTCCCTGAGGTCCCCGTCGTAACGCGAGAACACCTGCAGCAACTCAAGAAAATGCAGGAGGTTCTCCCCTCCAGGGGAGATGAGGACCATTTCCTCTGAGGCGTCCCCAGGCTAATCACACCTAACCTCTGGAACTTCCAAAGGGTCCTTCACACCCTTGCTGCAACTCAAGAAGTTCCCCGACATACCCGTCTCCACTCAAGAGGAAGCACGAGAGTCCCGCCCAATCCAGAGGAGCCCAGTTTCCGCCTCCAAGCTCGAGAAGAGGGGTCCTTTCCCTGCGTCGTCGTGAAAGAATTCCCGGCGGTTGCGTCGCATCTCAAGAGGAGGCCCTCTCTACAGGAAAGCCGAGAGGAACTCCAGGGTCATGCCACCATTCCCAGAGTCCCCCAGATGTCTCAGTCTATTCCAGGGAAACCTGTTTTCCCTGCACTGCCTCGACTTTAAGCCGAGGATCAACTCACACCATGGTGGCACGGGGAAAACCCTGTGGGAAAGCCTCGTGGGAAAGCCTCAATGGGAAACCCTCGAGGGAAAGCCACAGATCCCTTGATCCAAGCGAAGGGAAGCGTGACACTGCTGCTAAAGCTCGGGAGGAAAGCGCACTTGCATGCCCACACTCGAGACGAGGACTGACTCCCCTGGGGAGACTCCAGAAGTACCCCAAGGTCCATGTCAGCCCTGGAGAGGAATCCTCAGGTTCCGGCACCGACTCCACGCAAGGGCTTAGGCCCCGGCATCAGGGGAGAGGAATCCCGAGAGGCCCCCGAGCAACTCGTATGGGGACCTGCCTTTCCTGAGGCCACCAGAGCGGGTTCCTGATGTCCCCGTCATTAGTCAAGAGCACCTGCCGCAACTCGAGAAAATCCAGGAGGTTCTCCCTTCCAGGCGAGATGAGGCCCATTTCCGCTGAGGCGTCTCGAGGCTAATCACACCAAACCCTCTGGAACTTCCAAAGGGTCCTTCACACCCTTGCTGCAACTCAAGAAGTTCGCTGACATACCCGTCTCCACTCGAGAGGAAGCACGAGAGTCCCGCCCACATCTAGAGGAACCCCCGTTTCCGCCTCCTAGCTCGAGAGGAGGGATCCTTTCCCTGCATGGTCGGGAAAGAATTCCCGGCGTTCCCGTCGCATCTCAAGAGGAGGCGCTCTCCACAGGAAAGGCGAGCGGAACTCCAGGGTCGTGCAACCATTCCAGAGTCCCCCAGATGTCTCAGTCCATTCCAGGGAAACTTTTTTCCCTACACTGCCTCGACTTTCAGGACGAGGATCGACTCACACCACGGTGGCACGTGGGACAGCCCTTTGGGAAAGCCTCGAGGGAAAGCCACAGATCCCTTGATCCACGCGAAGGGAACCATGACACTGCTGCTGCAGCTCGGGAGGAAAGCGCACGTGCATGCCTCCCCTTCGAGACGAGGAATGACTCCCCTGGGGAGACTCCAGAAGTACTCCAAAATCCATGTCAGCACTGGAGAGGAAACCTCAGGTTCCGGCACCGACTCCACACAAGTTATTAGGCCCCGGCACCGACGGGAGAGGAATCCCGAGAGGTCCCCGTGCAACTTGCATGGGGACTGGCCTTTTCCTGAGGCCACCAGAGAGGGTCCCTGAGGGCCCCGTCGTAGGTCGAGAGCACCTGCCGCAACTTGAATAAATCCAGGAGGTTCTCCCTTTCAGGCGGAGATGAGGACCATTTCTGCTGAGACGTCTCGAGGCTAATCACACCTAACCTCTGGAAGTTACAAAGCGTCCTTCACACTCTTTCTGCAACTCAAGAAGTTCCCCGACATACCCGTTTCCACTCGAGAGGAAGCACGAGTGTCCCGCCCACATCCAGATGAGCCCCGTTTCCGCCTCATAGCTCAACAGGAGGGATCCATTCCCTGCGTGGTCGGGGAAGAATTCCCGGCGTTCCCGTCACATCTCAAGAGGGAGCGCTCTCCACAGGAAAGGCGAGAGGTACTCCAGGGTCGTGCCACCATTCCCAGATCCCCAGATATCTCAGTCCATTCCACGGAAGCCTGTTTTCCTGGCACTGACTCAACTTTCAAGACGAGGATCGACTGACACCACGGTGGCACGTGGGACATCACCTTGGGAAAGCGTCGTGGGAAAGCCTGGTGGGAAAGCGTCCTGGGAAAGCCTCGCTTAAAGCCTCGAGGGAAAGCCACTGATCCTAGGATACACGGAAGGGAAGCGTGACACTGCTGCTACAGTTCGGGAGGAAAGTGCACGTGCATGCCCCCACTCGAGACGAGGACTGACTCCCCTGGGGAGACTCAAGAAGTACCCCAAGATCCATGTCAGAACTGGAGAGGAATTCTCCAGTTTCCGACACCGACTCCACACAAGGTCTTATGCCCTGGCATCGATGTGAGAGGAATCCCGAGAGGACCCCGAGCAAATCGCATGGGGACTGGCCTTTCCTGAGGCCACCAGAGCGGGTCCCTGAGGTCCCCGTAGTAATTTGAGAGCACCTGCCGCAACTTGAGAAAATCCAGGAGGTTCTCCCTTCTTGGCGAGATGAGGCCCATTTCCACTGAGTTCTCTCACGGCTAATCACACCTAACCTCTGGAACTTCCAAAGGGTCCTTCACACCCTTTCTGCAATTCAAGCAGATCACCAACATACCAGTCTCCACTCGAGAGGAAGAACGAGAGTCCCGCCCACATCCAGAGGAGCCCCGTTTCCGCCTCCTAGCTCGAGAGGAGGGATCCTTTCCCTGCGTGGTCGGAAAAGAATTCCCGGCGTTCCCATCGCATCTCAAGAGGGGCGCTCTCCACAGGGAAGGCGAGAGGAACTCCAGGGTCGTGCCACCATTCCCAGAGTCCCACAGATGTCTTAGTCCATTCCAGGGAAACCTGTTTTCCCTGCACTGCCTCGACTTTCAAGAAGAGGTTCGACTCACACCCAAGGTCGCAGGTGGGACAGTCCTGTGGGAAAGCGTCGTGGGAAAGCCTCGAGGGAAAGCCACAGATCCCTTGATCCTCGCGAAGGGAAGCTCAACACTGCTGCTAACAGCTCGGAGGAAAGCTCACGTGCATGCCCCGACTCGAGACGAGGACTGACTCCCCTGGGGAGACTCCAGAAATACCCCAAGATACATGTCAGCACTGGAGAGGAATCCTCAGGTTTTGGCACAGACTCCACACAAGATCTTAGGTCCCGGCATCGACGGGAGACGAATCCCGAGAGGACCCATGAGCAACTCGCATGGGGACTTCCCTTTCGTGAGGCCACAAGAGGGGGTCCCTGATGTCACCGTCGTAAGTTGAGAGCATCTGCTGCAACTCGAGAAAATCCAGGAGGTTCTCCTCTCCTGGGAGATGAGGCCCATTTCCGCTGAGGGGTCTCGAGGCTAATCACACCTAAACTCTGGAACTTCCAAAGGGTCATTCACACCCTTGCTGCAACTCAAGAAGTTCCCCAACATATTCGTCTCCACTCGAGAGGAAGCACGAGAGTCCCGCCCACATCCAGAGGAGACCCGTTTCCGCCTCCTAGCTAGAGAGGAGGGATACTTTCCCTGCGTGGTCGGGAAAGAATTCCCAGCGTTCCCGTAGGCATCTTCAAGAGGAGGCGCTCTCCACAGGAAAGGCGAGAGGAACTCCAGGGTCGTTTCACCATTCCCAGAGCCCCCAGATGTCTCAGTCCATTCCAGGGAAACCTGTTTTTCCCTGCACTGCCTCGACTTTCAAGCCGAGGATCGACTCACACCACGGTGGCACGTGGGACAGCCCTGTGGGAAAGCCTCGTGGGAAAGCCACAGATCACTTGATACTCGCGAAGGGAAGCGCGACACTGTTGCTAAAGCTCGGGAGGAAAGCGCACGTTCATGGCCCCCCATTCGAGACGAGGACTGTCTCCCCTGGGGAGACTCCAGAAGTACCCCAAGATCCATGTCAGCACTGGGGAGGAATCCTCCGGTTCCGCCACCTACTCCACACAAGGTTTTATGCTCCGGCATCGACGGAGAGGAATCCCTAGAGGCCCCCGAGTAACTCGCATGGGGACCGTCCTTTCGATATGCCACCAGAGCGGGTCCCTGAGATCCCCGTCGTAAGTCGAGAGCACCTGCCACAACTCGAGAAAATCCAAGAGGTTTCTCCCCTCCAGGCGAGATGAGGCCCATTTCCGCTGAGGCGTCTGGAGGCTAATCACACCTAACCTCTGGAACTTCCATAGGGTACTTCACACCCTTGCTGCAACTCAAGAAGTTCCCCGACATACCCGTCTCCAGTCGAGAGGAAGCACGAGAGTCCCGCCCACATCCAGAGGAGCCCCGTTTCAGCTTCCTAGCTCGAGAGGAGGATCCTTTCCCTGCGTGTTCGGGAAAGAATTTCTGGCGTTCCCGTTGCATCTCAAGAGGAGGCACTCTCCACAGGAAAGGCGAGAGGACTCCAGGGTCGTTCCCCCATTCCCAGAGTCCCCCAGATTTCTCAGTCCATTCCAGGGAAACCTGTTTTCCCTGCACTGCCTCGACTTTCAAGCCGAGGATCGACTCACACCACGGTGGCACGTGGGACAGCCCTGTGGGAAAGCATCGTGGAAAAGCCTCCTGGGAAAGCCTGGAGGGAAAAGCCACAGGATCCCTTGATCCACGCGAAGGGAAGCGTGACACTGCTGCTACAGCTCGGGAGGAAAGCGCACGTGCATGCCACCACTTAGAGGAGGACTGACTCCCCTGGGGAGACTCCAGAAGTACCCCAAGATCCATGTCAGCACTGGAGAGGAATCCTCAGGTTCCGGCACCGACTCCACACAAGGTCTTAGGCCCCGGCATCGACGGGAGAGGAATCCCCTAGAGGGCCCCGTGCAACTCGCATGGGGACTGGCCCTTTCCTGAGGCCACCAGAGGGGGTCCCTGTGTTCCCCGTCGTAAGTCGAGAGCACCTGCCGCAACTCGAGAAAATCCAGGAGGTTCTCCCCTCCAGGCAAGATGAGGTCCATTTGCGCTGAGGCGTCTCGAGGCTAATCACACCTAACCTCTGGAACTTCCAACGGGTCCTTCACACCCTTGCTGCAACTCCAAGAAGTTTCCCGACATACCCGTCTCCACTCGAGAGGAAGCACGAGAGTTCCGCCCACATCCAGAGGAGCCCCGTTTCCGCCTCCTAGCTCGAGAGGAGGATCCTTTCCCTGCGTGGTCGGGAAAGAAATTCCAGCGTTCCCGTTGAATCTCAAGAGGAGGCACTCTCCACAGGAAAGGCGAGAGGAACTCCAGGGTCGTTCCCCCATTCCCAGAGTCCCCTAGATTTCTCAGTCCATTCCAGGGAATCCTGTTTTCCCTGCACTGCCTCGACTTTCAAGCCGAGGATCAACTCACACCACGGTGGCACGTGGGACAGCCCTGTGGGAAAGCTGCCGGGAGCCAGTGTGAGGAATCCCGCCCGTGACAAGGTCATGAGGAAGGAAGCTGACATTCGCAAGGCGTGCTCAGACTTCAGGGACCCCTCTGGAATTTCCTAAGCATGTACCACAACAAAAATCTGCCGGCTTTTGTGCTCTGCTTTTCCACTCTTCTGACATTTTCTGGAAAAAGTCAATTCAGGGTTTCAGTCTTCTGCATTTGAAAGAGTGTTTCAATCTAAAAACCCCTCCGATGGCTTTCTAACCTGCCTGCAGGACTCTGCGAGTGTGATTGTTTGAGGCCTCCTGACCTGCAGGAGGCACAGGAAGCTTAAAACATCCTAGGAATGTAGGGGCTTCCGAAGAGTCAAAATCTTTTAGAATAGGACTGATTAAAAGTTTCATTTGTTGAGTCAATGCTTGCTGCCAAATTTTCATATCCTTTATTTTTAGATATAGTTGGTATATAGAAAAACAAGTAGTAGACCTGGTATTAGCCAACATTAGATCTTTGAGTTAAGTACCTTCTTTGTTATATCCCACTGCACCTTTGTTCTATAGAGATGTAACTTTAATGCTTTAAGGAGATGCAAATTAAAGAAAAAACACTTCGGGGGAAACAAAATCAACATTCATTAAGGAAGAGAGCTAAAAAGTGTTAACAAGCTTCTTGGCCAGAAGATAATGTTAAATCACCTGAGACCTTTTGTATACAAAATGATGTATAGAAAGAGTCTGGGCTGCGAACGCTACATAATTCTGTGTTACCCGTTGATCTCCATGTTTTATCAAAAGTATAAAAGGCCTTCTGAACAATAAAGGATCGGACCAGTTTCTCGAACTAGTCTCTCGGCCTGGTTTCTTGGACTCTGGCTCCCCCCATGTCTCTCTCTCTCCTCTTCTCTCCCCTTCCCTCTCTCTGCCTCTTTACTTTAACTTCAGGCTGAATCTCCATCTGGGGCGCAGAGGCTCGCCAGGTCTACTTACTTGCCCCGGCTGTTAAGACCCGCACGAAAGGGAGCTTAAGGCGAGGCCACCCTTAGATATTCAAGCGGGCGCCGGTGGCCCCAACGTAGATCGGTGCAGATTCCTTGTCTGGAATTTTATTGGCCTTCCGCCGTAAACCAAGCTATTCAGCCCTCTTCCTCCACTTAATCTTCTTATTACACTATAGTTTCTTAATCTAATCTTACATTAATAAACAAACAAGTCTTTCCACGCCAACGCCGTCCACCCTTCGAATTCCCTGGATCCACCGGGCCAGGACCCCGGCAAGTGGCGCCCGGAACAGGCTATTCGAAGGTAGGTTCCTCGCGAGCCAAAAGCTCCCCCCGGAGCACTCTCTGCTGCTCCCCCGGAGCCCTCTCCGTTGCTCCCCCTGGAGCACTCTCTGTTGCTCCCCCCGGAGTGACTTAATCACTCCCCCCGGAGTACTTTCGGGTACTCCCCCAGTGTTGAGTGTTCGGGACGGCTAGGACCCCACTCAGGTGCCGCGGACCCCCCTGTAGGATAGACAGGGTGAGGAAGAGTGGGAAGTGTTCAAGGGTTTAAGAGAAACCTGGCTGCTCTAGAGGTTTGAAAAGAAACCTGCTATCCTAGGGTTAAAAACAAAACCCCCCTCGCCAGAGGTAAAACCTTTTGTTGAGGTAGACTTTTCTATAAGACTTAATTTTCTGACATGGGGTAACAGTGAATCAAAAGAAAGACAGCTTTTTATAGGAGTAATCTTGCAGTTACTAACTAAACGAGGAATTAAAGTTAAAAATTCAATATTCATTCATTTTTTTCCTTTGTACAAGAACAGTGTCCCTGGTTTCCAGAAGAAGGCACTGTTAACTTAGGACACCTGGGAGAGAGTAGGAAAACAGCTAAAAAACTTACTATACTTTGCATGGGCCTGTAAATGCTTTTGCTCTGTAAAATATGATTACAAATGTTCTGGACCCCTGTCATGAGGCTGTTAGATAGCCTATGGGAGAGGCTATAGCGGTAAAATGGTAGTGGGTCTCCACCTTCTATGCAGATCGTATTTTCTGCCATTGGCAAACAAAAGGAGAGAGACTCCTCTTCCTCCCGAGGAAGGAGGGTGCTTACAGGACGCAGCGGCCGAGCGCCCTGGAGAGCCCCCTCCCCCTCTACACAAACCAAACCTTTAAAAAAGTTATCTTATTTAAGGCGACCACTGCAACCTCTGCTTGCGCCTCCCCAGGGCTTAAGAACTCCCCACTTTATATCCAAAGCCTCCCAGAACATTGCTTAAGTTTGAAAACGATAGTGACAATATTTTTGAGCAAAAGAGCTTTTAAAACAGAGCTTGCTCCTTGCATAAAATCCCCTCAGGAGGGGCCTCACCCAACAAAAAAAAAAAAGAAAAAGGAAAAAAACAGAAAAAAAAATATTCGTAATAAAAAGGACTTTACAAATGCAAAATGTTTCTCTTGAGGCCAAATAGAACATGTTTTGCCAAAATGTCCTGCTAAACAGACACAACAACCCGTACCAAACAACCCCAGGTAGCTCAGGCCTAGACCTCAGTTCCACCACTTCAATAATATTAACCCCTGATGTGCCAGTGACTCAGATTCCAATGAGAGTGGCTAGTCCCCTGCCTGAGGACATTGTAAGACTTGTACTGGGGCATAGCTTGCTTTCTTTTCAAGAAATTTCGGTAGTGTCTTGTGTAGTAAATTCTGATTATACTGAAAAAACTGAAGTTTTGATCTCGCCACCTGCTAAAACTGTGCAATTAATAAAAATTAAAAAAAAATAATAGCACAGCTTTTGCTTTTACCTTATTACCAAACAGAAAAACCAGACAAAAAAAGCCCCAGAGGATCTAGATCTAGCTTTTTGGGTGCAAAAAATTGCAGCTTCTAGGCCTTTAAAAGATTTTTTAATTCAAAGATATAAAATGTCATGGCTGTTAGACAATAGACAAGACGTTTCTTACATTGCTGAGAGACTAGCGCAGCTCCTGGCCAACATATACTACTGAAAAGGAGTTAGAAAAAGTGGTATGCAGGATAAAAATGCTATAGAGTAAGAGGTGAGAGAGAGTTTAAAACCTTGGTGAATAGTGAGCTCCCCGTTGCTGGAAGTTTTCAAGCTAAGATTAAATGGTTACTTGTCATCTAAAAGGCTATAGACCAGATTTGGGTTAAAAAGATCATTAGAAAAGCTTATAAAGATATTGTGTAACACCTCTTTTCTTGCTTCTTATATTTGGGTCTAGTGATATGGTTTTTTGGATAACAAAAATTACTCAGAAACGGCCTATGAAAACTATTCTGATTAATGGCAAGTCTATTGTGGGTTATTAGACACAGGAGCAGACGTTTCTTGCATTTCAGGAAAAGACTGGCCTAGCTCCTGGCCCACCTCCTGGCCCACACATACTACTGAAAATAACTTGGTGGGGATAGGAAGAGCCCCCACAGTAGCCAAAAGTGCAAAAATTTTAGATTGGCAATTTGAGGACACCCGTGGAACTTTCCAACCGTATGTAGTCCCTTCACTCCCCCTTACCCTGTGGGGGAGGGACATGCTATCTCAAATGGGAGTGTTACTTTTTAGCCCTGATGATAAAGTGACCTCTCAGATGCTGCAGATCGGCTATGATCCATCAAAAGGATTGGGTAAACAACAGACAAGAATAATTGAGCTAATTTGCCCAACTCCTCGCAAGCTATATACTGGATTGGATATCCAAATTTATAATGAAGGCCATTGTTTTTGCTGCCTACCCCATTACATGAAAATTTCAAG
>NW_017212060.1:0-17026 GCF_001704415.2 Capra hircus
CCCCTCCCACCTCCACCTCATATCATCTCTCTGGATCATCTCCTGCACCAGCCCAAGCATCCTGTATCATGTATCGAACATAGGCTGGCGCTTCGTTTCTTACATGATAGTATACATGTTTCAATGCCATTCTCCAAATCATCCCACCCTCTCCCTCTCCCTCAGAGTCTAAAAGTCCGTTCTATACATCTGTGTCTCTTTTGCTGTCTCGCATACAGGGCCATCATTACCATCTTTCTAATTCCATGCATATGTGTCAGTATACTGTATTGGTGTTTTTCTTTCTGGCTTACTTCACTCTGTATAATCGGCTCCAGTTTCATCCATCTCATTAGAACTGATTCAAATGTATTCTTTATAATGGCTGAATAATACTCCATTGTGTATATGTACCCACTGCTTTTCTTATCCATTCATCTGCTGATGCACATCTAGGTTGTTTTCATGTCCTGGCTATTATTAAAAAAGTTCTGCATCTAGATCAATGGGCCAGCGCACGTAATCCCTGCACAGGAAGAGGCTCGCACCGACCCCGGGGTCCGGGGTGGAGCCGAGCAGGGGAGCCCAGGAACGGGGAAAGGAGCTGCGTCTTGGAGCCCAGGGATCACCCGGGGAGCAGCGCAGCGGAGCCTCGGGGTCCAGGGGTGGAGCCCTGGGGCCGGGGGTGGAGCCCAGGGAACACCCGTTGGAGCCGCGCCTTGGAGCCCGGAAGACCAGGGTGGAGCCAGCAGCTGCGGCTTGGGACAAGAGCCACTCAAGCACGTTTAAGCCAGGAGCGCGCCCGCCGCCGCCGCCGCCGCCTGGGCACCCGGGTCCGCTCTGCGTTTATAACTTA
Source organism: Capra hircus (assembly GCF_001704415.2). Classification (NCBI taxonomy): domain Eukaryota; kingdom Metazoa; phylum Chordata; class Mammalia; order Artiodactyla; family Bovidae; genus Capra; species Capra hircus. Next base: position 836 of record NW_017212060.1, read on the forward strand.
CCGCCGGGAAAGAGCGCGGTCCTTCAAGGGCCGGCAGATGGAGGGACCAGAAGGGTCTCTGTTGCACAGGTCGGGGCGGGAGGGCGTGCTTTGTGGGGTGGATCTGGGTCCCTTCTCCCCGGGAAGGCCGACTGGTCCCAAACCGCCCGGCTCCAGGGCTCCCACTTTGCAGGGGCGGGCCTGGACCCTTGGGGTGGGGGTGGGGGGCGGTTCACCGCATTTCCTGCCGCGTCCCGGCCGCCCGCTTCTCCCAGCGTCACCTTCCAAACTCCCTGCATTACTATTTCACCCAAGGCGCCCCTGTTCTGGCCTGGGGAGCCGGCAAGAAGCCGGGAGGAGCCTCTGAGGAGAAAAGGGGCCGAGGGAAGGGAAGAGGAGGCAGCGGCGGCGACACCATGCAAGAAGTTTCGCGAACCCCCGCGGACACCACCCCCATCCCCTTTCCGGGTCAGAACCCATGCAACCTCCTCGCGTTTCCCTGCAGGTTCATCCCGGAACTCCACCGCTGGACGTCCCGCTGAACAAGACAATCAGAAGCAAAACGAGGAAGACAAGACTGCTCTTGGAATCACCCATCTCTCCCTTTTGCCACCTGGATCCCAATTTTCCAAGAGTGCGAGGCTGCCAAGTCAGAACCTGTGATCCTCTTCCGCTAGGCGGCAGCTGCGGTCTGGACCTGCGCCTCTGCGCTGACTGCCTGGGCGGTCCCTCCGCCGACAGGCCCCGCCCAGGTTTCCCCTTGGAGGCTTCGCGCCAGGGTCTGGGCTGGGCACTCTTGTCAGCTCCCTCACTCACAGGCTTGCCTTCCTGTAAACCAGCCTACCCGCCTGTTTACCCTGGGCGCCAACGTGCACTGGTTACAGGAGACCGCCAGGCCCTTGTTCCTTCAATTCAGTTCAGTCGCTCAGTCGTGTCCAACTCTTTGCGACCCCATAGACTGCAGCTCGCCAGGCCTCCCTGTCCATCACCACCTCCTGCAGTTTACTCAAACTCATGTCCACTGAGTCGCTGATGCCATGCAACCATCTCATCCTCTGTTGTCCCCTTCTCCTCCCGCCTTCCATCTTTCCCAGCATCAGGGTCTTTTCCAATGACTCAATTCTTTGCATCAGGTGGCCAAAGGATTGGAGTTTCAGCTTCAACATCAGTCCTTCCAACGATTATTCAGGACTGATTTCCTCTAGGATGGACTGGTTGGATCTTCTTGCACCAAGAGTCTTGTTCAACACCGCAGATCAAAAGCATCAATTCTATGGCACTCAGCTTTCTTTACAGTTCAACTCTCACATCCATACATGACTATTGGAAAAATCATAGCTTTGACTAGACAGATGTTTGTTGGCAAAGTAATGTCTCTGGTTTTTAATATGCTGTCTAGGTTGGTCGTAACTTTTCTTCCAAGGAGCAAGAGTTTTTTTAATTTCATGGCTGCAGTCACCATCTGCAGTAATTTCTGGAGTCCAAGAATATAAAGTCTCTTACTGTTTCCATTGTTTCCCTATCCATTTGCATAAAGTGATGGGACCAGATGCCATGTTGAGCTTTAAGCCAACTTTTTCACTCTCCTCTTTCACTTTCATCAAGAGTTCTTTTTCACTTTCTGCCATAAGGGTGGTGTCATCTACATATCTGCGGTTATTGATATTTCTCCCAGCAATCTTGATTCCAGTTTGTGCTTCCTCCAGCCCAGCATTTCTCATGATATACTCTGCATATAAGATAAATAAGCAGGGTGATAATATATAGCCTTGATTTACTCCTTTCCCGAACTGGAACCACTCTGTTGTTCCATGTCCAGTTCTAACTGTTTCTTCCTGACCTCCATACAGATTTCTCAAGAGGCAGGTGAGGTGCTCTGGTATTCCCACCTCTTGAAGAATTTTCCACAGTTTGCTGTGATCCATAGAGTCAAAGGCTTTGGCATAGTCAATAAAGCAGAAGTAGATGTTTTTCTGGAACTCTCTTGCTTTTTCAATGATCCTTCTTCCTTAACTTGTTCCTTATCAGATCGGGGCACTCAGACCAGTCGTCGGAGTTGAGGGGAGACAAAGGAGAAAAGAAAATACTTGTTTAGGCCACTGGATTGGGTCAGTCAGTGGACAAGCTTGTCCCTAAGTACCTGAATGATCAGGGCATCGGTCACAGTGAAGAAACCCCACCAGAGTTGCCATCTGTTACAGAAAGGGAGACTCCTTGCAGGGTCTGAGAATGGGCTTTTGTCTAACACTGAGAAGTGAATTGTTCCATGCTAACAAAGCAAGAGGCTTTTTTGGGAAGGGGCTACAAGGTGGAGAGCAGCAGGGTAAGGGAACCCAGGAGAACTGCTCTGCCACATGGCTTGTAGTCTCAGGTTCTCTGGTGATGGAGTTAGTTTCTGGGTCATCTCTGGCTAATCATTCTTACTCAGGGACCTTCCTGGTTTCAGAAATGTGTTCTGGTGAGTTTTATTGATATTTCTGAGAGTTTATTTATATAGTGCTTCAGTTCAGTTCAGTCGCTCAGTCGTGTCCGACTGTTTGTGACCGCATGAATTGTAGCACACCAGGCCTCCTTGTCCATCACCAACTCCCAGACTTCACTCAAACGCATGTCCATCGAGTCGGTGATGCCATCCAGCCATCTCATCCTCTGTCGTCCCCTTCTCCTGCCCCAAATCCCTCCCAGCATCAGAGACTTTTCCAATGAGTCAACTCTTTGCACGAGGTGGCCAAAGTATTGGAGTTTCAGCTTTAGCATCATTCCTTCCAAAGAACACCCAGGACTGATCTCCTTTAGAATGGACTGGTTGGATCTCCTTGCTGTCCAAGGGACTCTCCAGAGTCAATTCCAACACCACAGTTCAAAAGCATCAATTCTTCAGTGCTCAGCTTTCTTCACAGTCCAACTCTCACATCCATACATGACCACTGGAAAAACCATAGCCTTGACTAGACAGACCTTTGTTGGCAAAGTGATGTCTCTGCTTTTTAATATGCTATCTAGGTTGGTCATAGCTTTCCTTCCCAGGAGTAAGCATCTTTTAAGTGCATGCCAGAACTAGAAGTCACTTCCACTTACTATGGTGTTTATAATTTATGAGCTTCATAAAATTAGTCCACATAATACTATATTTATTACAAGTATGATAGATATTTTAATGAGCTGCCCACTCACTTTTAGTCACTGGAAACACTTATGTTGATTATAGACTTAAAAAAATATGGACTTCCTTGGTGGTCCAGAGATTAAGACTCCATGCTTCCAATGCAGGGGCATGGGTTCGGTCCCTGGCGAGGCAAGTACTACATGCTGCATGGTGTGGGCCCCCACCCCCTAAAAAAGTCACAGCCGTTGGTGACAACATGGATGGACCATGAAAGTGAAAGTGAAAGTCGCTCGGTCGTGTCTGACTCTTTGTGACCCCATGAACCACATAGTTCATGGAATTCTCCAGGCCAGAATACTGGAGCGTGTAGCCTTTCCCTTCTCCAGGGGATCTTCCCAACCCAGGGATTGAACCCAGGTCTCCCGCATTGCAGGTGGATTCTTTACCAGCTGAGCCATTAGGGTGGTCCGAGAATACTGGAGTGGGTAGCCTATCCCTTCTCCAGTGAATCTTCCGGACCCAGGGCTCGAACTGGGGTCTCCTGCATTGCAGATGGATTCTTTACCAACTGAGCTCTCAGGGAAGCTAAGGGGAATAAGTCAGACAGAGAAAGATAAATATTGGATGCCTTTGCATGTGGAACCTAAAAAACAAAACAAATGAACAGAGTCATAGATACAAAGAACAAACAAGTGGTTGTCAGGGTGGGTGGAGCGAGAAAGAAGTAGGGGATGGAGATTAAGAGGAACAGACCTGCAGTTACAAAATAAATGAGGCAAGGGCATGAAAAGTACAATGTGGGGAACATAGTCAGTCAAGTTTAACATCTGTGCATGGTGATAGAAAGTAGCTCGATTTACTGACTTACGGTGATCATTTTGAAATATATAGAAAAATTTAGTCACTATGCTGTATACCAGGAACTAACATAGTGTTGTATGTCAGTTATATTTCAAACACAAATAACAACCTCAGAAAAAGAGATTAGGTTTGTGTTTACCAGAGGCGGGGTGGGGGTGGAAGTGCTGGGAGAGGGGGAATTGAATGAAGTTAGCCAAAAGGTACAAACTTCCAATTATAAGATAAGTAATCACTAGGGGTGTAATATGCAGTATAATAAATGAAATTAACACTGCTGTATGTATGATATATCTCATCAGAGGATGAGATGGTTGGATGGCATCACTGACTCAATGGACATGAACTTGAGCAAACTTCAGGAGATAGTGAAGGACAGGGAAGCCTGGTGGGCTGCAGTACATGGGGTCTCAAAGAGTCAGACATGACTTAGTGACTGAACAACAATGTTATATGTTAAATTTCTTAAGTGGGTAAATCTTAAGAATTCTCATCACAAGTAAAAAACATTTTTTTCTTTTGTATCTAAATGAAGTGATGGATATTTACAAAACTTGTGGTAATCATTTTATGGTGTATATAAGTCAAAGCATTATCTTGTATACCTTAATCTTATATGTTTTTGTACATCAATTATATCTCAAAAATGGAAGAAAAAATAGATTAATTTACTAAGAAAACAAAAAAAATTTAAAAAGTCACATTGTAGAATACAGCACTCTTTAAAAACTGAACTCAACCAAATTAAATCAGATACACTAGGTAGTTTGAAGACTCTCAGAGAAGCTTAATGAATAGTTTGAAATAATTTAAAATACAATTTAGAATATATCTAAATAGCATGAATTATAGTAACACTTTGCCGTTGAGGAGAAATCATTAGTTTTGGATTTAACATAGATTTGCACAATAGGAAAAGAGGAATTGGGAGAATTGTGCCTTTATGAATACAAGCGAGCAGTGAAAATCCATACTACACAGTTACTTCATTGGATGATTAGACATTTCCTTGTAATATGAGAATTTTTTTTCTTTTTACCTTGAAACTACATAATTAACTGTCAGTTTTAGCTACCAGATACCACGTGATACAGTAGCAGAAGTGAGAAAAGCACATGTTATTTTTTCTGCTACAATCAGTTTCAGATCATCTTTTACAAAACATTTTGGCTAAAGCCCATCTTCCCCATGATGAACTAACAAACAAGGAACAAGGAATAGCAACAAAGATGAACAACATTTAAATGTTGTTTAAACTGATTTCTGCAATAATGGATGAAAATTGTCAGTGGGAGACAGTAATATTTATCCAGGGGAAAAAAGGTATAAAATGGAAAGCTAGTGACATATGCTTTTCATGAACATGTTTTGCCTTATTAGCAGGTATGTGCTAAACACGTAATTGCACTTATTTTAATATTAAAAAAATCAGATAGTAATTCTGTTTTCCATTTTTTCTGATTTTTTTGTATATTATGTAAGACATTTTCTCTTATTTTTCCCCCGCAATATTGAATGCCTGAAATTTGTTCCTGTCAGGATGCCATCCATTTTAATTACTATCAAAATATTTTTTGTCTTTTCATAAAAGTAAAGCTTATCTCAAAGGAGTGTGCTTGATTTCTCAAAGACTCCTTTGAAAAGCTCCTATCTACCCACGGTAATTTGAATTCTCCTTCACTTCTCTCTCTTTTGGAAAGGACTCCTTTGGTCTCCCTTCTGAGCCATAAGATTCGTCTTTGCGATGATTGTACTTAGCTTCTCTGCTTCTTCTCATGGAGAACATGAATCTGGTCACTGGCACTCCTTGGCTGAATTTACAGCAAGTCATGCTCATTTTCTCACAAAGGCTTCGGCTGCTTCTAAGTCGCTTCAGTCGTGTCTGACTTTGTGCAACCCCATAGATGGCAGCCCCCCAGGCTCCCCCATCCCTGGGATTCTCCAGGCAAGAACACTGGAGTGGCTTGCGTTTCCTTCTCCAGTGCATGAAAGGGAAAAGTGAAAGTAAAGTCCCTCAGTCATGTCTGACCCTCAGCGACCCCATGGACTGCAGCCTACCAAGCTCCTCCATCCATGCGATTTTTCAGGCAAGAGTACTGGAGTGGGGTGCCATTGCCTTCTCTCTCTCACAAAGGCAGGTTTACTCATTTGTTCCATAACCATTGGTGGGGAAGAGAATGGATTGGGTCCCGGCGTGAGCAGTTAAGTAATGCCCTGGAATAAGAGAGGAGAAGGAGAAGTAAAAATAAAAGGAGAGGAAATATGAGACAGAATGCTCTAAGTCATCAGCAGGTTTCAAATGGTGCCCTGCTGTTACTCATGTGAAGAACACTTGCCCAGGATTCCTTGAGTGGTTTATCGCCATCTCCATTGGCTCTCTCCAGTTGGGGGTGGGGGGACCTTCTCTTGATAGTTCTTGAAGACACCATCTAAGACTTTCTCTCAGGGTTTAGGATTTTGGTAGGGGTGGGGGTTGGGGTGGAGGGAAGGGAGTCTTTTTCACTTTGCTGTGAATCTCCCTGGAGGGAAAGAACCCAGAAAACTACTTGCTCAGATGGCGAGATGGGAAAATGGAAATATATAGAGAAACTTCTAATGTTTATGTTGCAACAGTGAAGTCAGATTAGATTTTATTCTCTAGAAGTTTAAGCTGGGTAAGAACACATGAGAACCATTCCTGTGTGTTCTAACAGGGTAAGATTCATGATGAAATACTCACCTTTAAATGAGAGTTGAGACAGTTTCAGTTTACAGTTTTGGTTCTGAGTCTCCAAAGCAAGAGGGACACATAACTCCTTCTTAAAGGACAGCTGAGTTTACATGGGAGGGAAGTTTGTGAGGGCCAAACAAGAAAAGAGAATTGAAAGACAGAGTGGTAAGCCAAGTTGGGGGGAGGGGATTTCCAGAGGATGGTGGAAGGGCAGGGAAAGGAGGTGAAGGTTCTTGGCCTCAGGATGCTAAGCGTTTAGATTTCACTCCTATCTAGGCACCAGCCTATGGGCTTTATCAAGGTGAGGAGTTGCATCTGGAACACCGTATAAAGCTGAGAGTGAAAAGATGATTTAGAAAGACATCTCAGGGCCACAGAGAGACAACAGTAAAAGGGGACAGCAGGCAGACGTCTCTGTCTTGGCCCGAGATATCTGTGTAAAACAAACGAGAACCCTCTGCTGAGAATTAATAGCTATAGGCTGCCTTTACCTGGTTTTAGGGTTAGAATTTATTCTGCCTGACCCATCAAGGGATCTCCAGGTCACAAAACTAACATAAAAATGATTCCTGCTAGCAAAGATCCATGTGTGTCTACAGGACTAAACTAATACTCCTCCAGAAGAACACAGTCTCAAGTAGGCTGCTGACATTACCCATAGATAAAGGCCAGCCAAAGAAAACCTCACAGCTTAAACTTAGAAATCGCATCAAGACTCAAAGCACAGTAAGTGAAACAAGTCTATCCAACTCAGTAGGAACCATTATATATATATGGTTAAAACTCACTGCACTGGTGAACCAGCGTTTTAGACAAAGCAGCATAGAGAATCCGTGAACTAGATGATTGATCTGAAGAAATTAATCAAAATTCAGCAGAGAGTTTCATTCTGAAACTGAGAGAGAGATATAAGAGAAAGCTATACAATAAGAGAGCCAACCTACATCTAATAGGACTTTCAAAAGCAGAAAGGAAAACAACGAGGGAGAGGAAATTTTCAAAGAGCTAGGAATTTCCCAGATTCTTATGAAAGACGTTAATTCTCAATTTCTGGAAACAACAAGTCCCAACAAAGATACACATGAATAAGTTAATTACTAGATGTACCCTAGTGAAATTTCAAAATATCTTCAAGATCTTAAAAGAGAAAAAGGAGAAAAAATTAAAAGTGACTATTGATAAAACATAGGCTATCTGTAATGGAAAGACAACCAAATTGACAACAGACTTCAAATTAGTTTACAAAAATTCTGAGCCATCATCTCTTCAAATATGACTTCTTCCTTTTCTTTTACCTCTTCCTTTGGGATTCCAGGGAAATGTGGGGTAAACTTCATTGTGTCTGCTATGTCTCTTACTCTTTTCTTCTGTATTTTTTCACCCTTTGGACTTTGTACCTCATTCCAGATCATTTCCTTTAAATTACCTTCCACTTTACTAATTCTCTCTTCAGCCACGTATAACCTGCTATTAGACACATGTATTGAATTTCTAATTTTAGTTACTCAGTTTTACAGTCATAGGTTATTCCATATATCAAGTGTATATAATTTCTAGTGCTACATTGAATTTCCATCTTTTTTAGACCCTTAAACATGCTAAGGATGGCTATTTTTAATTCCTGCCTGATAGTTCTAAAATCTAAAACAGTAAGTAGTTACTAGCTACATTTGGCTCTTGAGCACTTGAAATATGGCAAGTCTGATTTGGGATATTGTTATTGTAAAATGCATGCCAGATTTTGAAGACTTGGTACAAAAAATGTCCAGTATCCCATTATGAGTTTTATATTGATTTTATATTTATATTGATTACATGCTGAAATAGTTTGAAATAGCAATTTGGGTTAAGGGACCTACTTCCCTTAAGCAGTAGTAAGAAAGGACCAAAGATCAGAAAGGAAGGGATCTACTTCCCTTCAGCAGTAATGAGATGGAACCAGAGAGCAGTAGGGAAGGGACCTGCTGGTCCTTCAAGGGCTGAGAGCAGCAGGGAAGGGGCCTACTTCCCTCAGCAGTAGTAAGAAGGGACCAGAGAACAGTAGAGAAATTACCTACTTGCCTTCAGCATTAGTAAGAAGGGACCAGAGAACAGTAGAGAAATTACCTACTTGCCTTCAGCATTAGTAAGAAGGGACCAGAGAACAGTAGGGAAATTACCTACTTGCCTTCAGCATTAGTAAGAAGGGACCAGAAAGCAGTAGAGAAGGGACCTGGTGGTCCTTTAAGGGCAGAGAGCAGTAGGGAAGGAACCTACTTCAGTTCATCAGTAATACGAAGGGACCACAAGGGGCTCTATGCACAGATCATCAATTCAGTTCAGTCGCTCAGTCGTGTCTGACTCTTTGAGACCTCATGAACTACACCACGCTAGGCCTCCCTGTCCATCACCGACTCCTGCAGTCCACCCAAACCCATGTCCATTGAGTTGGTGATGCCATCTAACCATCTCATCCTCTGTCCTCCCCTTCTCCTCCTGCTCTCAATCTTTCTCAGCATCAGGGTCTTCTCAAACGATTCAGCTCTTCACATCAGGTGGCCAAAATATTGAAGTTTCAGCTTCAACATCAGTCCTTTCAATGAACACCGAGGACTGATCTCCTTTAGGATGGACTGGTTGGATCTCTTTGCAGTCCAAGGGACTCTCAACACTCTTCTCCAACACCACAGTTCAAAAGCATCAATTCTTTGCCGCTCAGCTTTCTTTATAGTCCAACTCTCATGTCCATACATGACTACTGGAAAAACCAAGGCCTTGACTAGATGGACCTTTGTTAACAAAGTAATGTCTCTACTTCTTAATATGTTGCCTCGGTTGATCATAACTTTCCTTCCAAGGAGTCTTTTAATTTCATGGCTGCAATCACCATCTGCAGTGATTTTGGAGCCCAGAAAAACAAAATCAGCCACTGTTTCCATTGTTTCCCCATCTATTTGCCATGAAGTGATGGAGCCAGATGCCATGATCTTAGTTTTCTGAATGTTGAGCTTTAAGCCAACTTTTTCACTCTCCTCTTTCACTTTCATCAAAGAGGATCTTTAATTCTTCTTCACTTTCTGCCATAAGGGTGGTGTCATCTGCATATCTGAGGTTATTGATATTTCTCCTGGCAATCTTGATTCCAGCTTGTGCTTCCTCCAGCCCAGTGTTTCTCATGATGTACTCTGCATATAAGTTAAATACATAGGGTGATGATTTACAGCCTTGACAGACTCCTTTTCCTATTTGGAACCAGTCTGTTGTTCCCTGTCCAGTTCTAACTGTTGCTTCCTGACCTGCATATAGGTTTTTCAAGAGGCAGGTCAGGTGGTCTGCTTTCCCATCTCCTTCAGAATTTTCCACAGTTTCTTGTGATCCACACAGTCAAAGGCTTTGGCATAGTCAATAAAGCAGAAATAGATGTTTTTCTGGAACCCTTTTGCTTTTTCAATGACGCAGTGGATGTTGGCATTTGGATCTCTGGTTCCTCTGCCTTTCCTAACACCAGCTTGAACATCTGGAAGTTCATGGTTCATGTATTGCTGAAGCCTCGCTCTGGAGAGCAGCGGCTGAGACAGGGGACAGGAGCCAGGTGGCTGCGAAGGCTCAGAAGAGCAGATCATGGGCTTGTTGTTTTCAGGGCAGCTCTGGGTCCCTTCCCTGGGCTCCAGGACTCCCACTTCCTGGAGCCGGGCAGAGCCCTGGGGGCCTCAGCAGCATTTCCTGTAGCGTTCTGGCCCCCTCTTCTCCTAGCGTCACCTTCCTAACTCCCCACATTACTGCTTCACCAAGGCACCCCTGTTCTGGCCCTGAGAACCGGCAAGTAGGCCAGGGGAGGCACTGAAGAGTAAAGGACCGAGGGGAAGGGAAAGAGGAGAGGACTGCGACGCCTCCCTGCAAGAAGTTTCACGAGCCCCCGAGCACACCACCACCCCCATTCAGGTTGTAACTCACCCAACTTCCATGCGCCCCATGGCAGGTTCATCCCGGAACTCACTGCCAGGAGTCCCGCTGAACCAGACAATGAGAAGTAAGTCCAGGAAGCCAAGTCATTTTTGAGATTGCATCCAAGTACTGCATTTCAGTCTCTTTTGTTGACCATGATGGCTACTCCATTTCTTCTGAGGGATTCCTGCCCACAGTAGTAGATATAATGGTCATCTGAGTTAAATTCACCCATTCCAGTCCATTTTAGTTTGCTGATTTCAAGAATGTTGATGTTCACTCATCACCTCCTGTTTGACCACTTCAATTTGCCTTGATTCATGGACCTGACATTCCAGGTTCCTATGCAATATTGCTCTTTATAGCATCAGACCTTGCTTCTATCACCAGTCGCATCCACAACTGGGTGTTGTTTTTGCTTTGGCTCCACCCCTTCATTCTTTCTGGAGTTATCTCTCCACTGATCACCAGTAGCATATCGGGCACCTACCGACCTGAGGAGTTCATCTTTCAGTGTCCTGTCTTTTTGCCTTTTCATACTGTTCATGGGGTTCTCAAGGCAAGAATACTGAAGTAGCTTGCCATTCCCTTCTCCAGTGGACCATATTCTGTCAGACCTCTCCACCATGACCCATCCGTCTTGGGTGGTCCCACATGGCATGGCTTGGTTTCATTGAGTAATACAAGGCTGTGGTTCACGTGATCAGATTGGCTAGTTATCTGTGATTGTGGTTTCCGTCTGTCTGACCTCGGATGCCCTCTTACAGTGCCTACCGTCTCACTTGGGTTTCTCTTACCTTGAATGTGGGGTATCACTTCATGGCTGCTCCAGCAATGCGCAGCCACTCTCCTTACATTGGACGTGGGGTAGCTCCTCTGAGATATTTAACCAATAGAATTTGATGAAGCCAGATGAGAAATCCAAGCTAGGTTTTATTGGTGTTCCTGAAACTAGGGTCTGGCTGCTTCCTGCTCAAAGCCATTAAAGAGGTCATGTTGATGGAAAGGAAAGTTTGCCTTATTTTGGATGCCAGCAATGGCAGAGGGGACAGGGGTAGAGGAGTTTCATGGTGGATCGGTGGTAAAGAGTCTGCCCAGAATTCACCCATCAATGCAGGATGTGTGGGTTCAATCCCTGCCTCCAAAAGATCGCTTGCAGAAGGAAATAGCAACCCACCCCAGTATTCTTGCCTGGAAAATCCCATGGACAGAGGAGTCTGGCAGGCTACAGTCCATGGGGTCACAAAGAATCACACACTTAGCACCTAAACAACAAATGGAGGTGAGGGGGGTGTGGGAAGGATGGACATCTGTCCAAAGGCTGACTCCCCTCAACTGACAATCAGTGGGCAAGAACTTTTATAGACAGAGGGAGGGGGCTTCATGCAGAAACAGCACAGTCAGCTCTGACAGTCATCTCCAAATGGTCATGGATGGTCTGACCAAAGTCATCTTGATTGTTTCAAGTTCAATTAATTTTTGGTTCCATGGTTGGCTTGTTCTCATCTCCTTGAGGACAATTCTTGGAATTGTGGCAGCTTAAATCATGGCTACAGTCTGGTCATCATGTAGCTAATTTCTTCCAACAGGTGGGAATTTATGTATCTATAAGACAGCTCACAGGATAGAGCTCAGAATATTATCAATAGGCCTTGAGAAGGACCTCAAGTCCTTGACGACGCTTAATGACTACATTATTCTTATTTGGTCTCTGTTGACTATTTTCCTTAGTTTCTTCATTTTCTCACTTCTCTGATTAAGCTTAGTGTGTGGCTAGAGCTTTTCCACGGACAAAAGGCAGACTGAGGACATGGCGGGGCAAGGACCATAGGGTCCCGCTCTGTTTCATTGGAATTCTTGCTACAGTTCGAGGGAAGGGAAACAAGTTCCTTCGCTTGATCCTGAGGGGGCACGCTGGTCCCTTATGTGTGGTGAGGGTGGGGGTGGATCCGTGGGTGAGGCAGGAGGGGTGGCTTAGGTGGTCTGCCCACCCCGTTGGTGGTGTTGCATGTCGGCTTATACTCACTACCTTGCCTTTGCTCCCAACACCTCAGTAGTGGCAGTTGGGGCTTGATTATTTTGTATCTTGTTGCTCATAATTGTCCCAACTGTGCATGTGTGCAGCACTTTTCCTCCCTTTATAGTATCTTTGCATTTTGATGCTTGATGAGACCTTAGTCCAGGTCCCAGCCTGTCTCAGGTGTGACAGAAGGAGGAGGAGAAGAGGGAATTCTGGCTTGGACTTCCCGGTCATAAACTTTCCCACAGTCTATACTCAACACCCAGAAAATGAGTTCTCAGAATAACTGAACCCCCTTCCACCTGATTTCATCAATCTAGTTAATTGGAAGAACTGCTGTATGGAGTTAATTTCACAGTGTGTAGTGAATTAACTTCTCATCCAGACATCTAAAAATGGTTCTGGCTATGTGCCATCCTTGTGGGATGAATTGAGGAAAGAGTCACTGAACTCAATTACTGTGCTCCATGGTTCAGATGAAGAGTGTGGTTGACACAGAGAGAGATCCTGGCCACAGTGTGTGAGGAGATGGTCAACAGGGGCAGCTGCTGTCTCCGCGCCTGCCAAGTTCCTATTTCTCAGCAAGAGTCCAATAAATATTTATTGAATGACTACATATTCAGTTACTGCTTGTTTTCTAGTGTTAATGAAAATGTTATCAGTCCAGGATCATCAATATATGGTAAAATTATGGGCTGAAATTTTTTCAGGGAACAGGATATTCCTGTTTTATGATAGTGGAGTATTACAATATTCCTATCATTATTACTGTTTTATAATAGAGGAATATCCCTCTATTCTAACACAGAAATGAAGTTTAACCCGCATTTTTTGTCTATGAAAATATCAGAATGAAACTCACCTTTTATTTTTATCATCATCATCATCGTGATCACTTGCTGGTCTTTGTATCTCATTGACATTCTGGAGACTTTGGTTTGACCTCCTTTATCCTGACTATTGAGGACTTTTTCTTCCTTAGGCAAGTTGCTGTGTGGTTTCCTCTGCCTTTATTTTGAGAAGTGTGACCAGGGTAACCTTAATATTTCTTTTTGCTGCACTAAACATGAGATGAAGCTTGAACTCATTCTGGGCTCTAGGCCTCTGACTTCCTTTTTCTGAGAACATTCTATTTCAAAATATTGTCATTGTCATTTTTTTTCTCTTACCAGTTTTACAACTCAGGAGTCTTTTTTCAAGGCCCTGGGAGCCATCTGTTTCTTTCTTTCTCTTAAGGTGACTTATTAAGGCCATTTGTTACTTAAATGTGCTAGCATACTCTATGACCAACCTCACCCAGATGAAAGGAAGAATGAGAAACTAAGAGAAGCTATACACCTGGTGGAAAAGGAATCAGTGAGGGATACTGACTTGCCAGTCTATGTGACATGAGCTTTCCTACTGTGTATTATCTAATAATGTATAACTTCCTTTGCTGCTGTTGCTGCTGTTTAGTCCCTAAGTCATGTCTTTGAGACTTCATGGACTGTAGCTAGCTAGGCTCCTATGTCCATGGAATTTCCCAGGGAAGAATACTGGAGTGGCATCTTTTTACAGAGTTTGTTGTTGTTGTTGTTGTTGATTGCCCTGGGTCTATGTTTCTGCATGCAGGCTTTCTCCTGCTGCAGCTAGCAGGGGCTCCTCTCTAGTGGTGGTGCATGGGCTTCTCACTGAGGTGGCTTCTCTTACTGTGGAGCACTGGCCTTTGGCATGTGGGGTTCAGTAGTCACAGTATTGGGTTCGGTAGTTATGGCCTGCAGCCTCTAGAATGTGGGCCTTGGGAGCCATCTCTTTGAATGTGAAGTATTAAAGGATATAGTGCTGGCATCTCCCAGTCTCTGTAGGAGGGTAGGAGCCTATATTTGGCTCCCAAGTAGCTCAGCTGGTAAAGAATCCACCTGCAAGGCAGGAAACCCTGGTTTGATTCCTGGGTTGAGAAGATTCCCTGGAGAAGGGATAGACTACTCACTCCAGTATCCTTGGGCTTCCCTTGCAGATCAGATGGTAAAAGTATCCACCAGCAATATGAGAAACTCAAGTTCAACCCTAGGGTTGGGAAGATCCCTTGGAGGAGGGCCTGGCAACTCACTCCAGTATTCTTGCCTGGAGAATCCCTGTGGACAGAGCAGCCTGGACGGCTATAGTATGTGGAGTCGCAAAGAGTCAGACAGGACTGAGCAACTAGGCACAGCACAGCACAGGAGCCTATACTAGTCAGCTGGTCCTGCCATACAGAGGACCACAAACTGGATGGCTTACACAACAAACACAGGTTTTTCTACAGTTCTGTAGGGAGGAAGTCCAAGATCATGGTATTGGAGGGTTTGTATCTCCATAAGATCAATATATCTTATTTGCTGATGCATTTCAGACTTGAAGACAATACAATGTTTGCCTCAAACACTTCTTCATGTAGTTCAGCAACGAACGGTCTTTTCTGCCTTTGAATCTGTATTCTGTTTCCCCGTGTCACCTTGAACTTCTAATTTAATGAATATTGCTGCATTTTCTTTAATGGACTGTATTAATTTTTTAGTTTTTATATTTAAAGGATAAGGTTTAAAATTTAGTTTCCCCAGATAGAAATTAAGATGCATCATTTTTATTTTTTGGCTGTGCCATGAGGCATGTAGGGTCTTGTTCCTTAACCAGGGATCGAACCCCCAACACTAGAGTCTAAGCATGGAGTCTTTACCACTGGACCACCAGGGAAGCCCCCTTACCCAGCATCCAAGGCCAGTGGCGGCAAGGAGGAAGCACCCCACTTCCGAGGTCAGGAGCAGTGACCCTGAGGAGCCACCCCGAGCCCAAGGCCAGGGGCAGCAGCTGGGAGGAGCACCCACGCCCAAGGCCAGGGCCAGCGGCCGGGAGGGGCAACCCAAAGAGCAGTGGATGAGCAGGCACAGGAGGGCCTAGAGGAGCTATCCACGTTGTAGGTCAGGAACGGCGGAGGTAAGGAGATACCTCTCGTCCATGGTAAGGAGCAGTGGCTGTGCTTTGCTGGAGCAGGCGTGAAAAATACCCCACACCCAAGGTAAGAGAAACCCAAGTAAGATGGTAGGTGTTGCAAGAGGGCATCAGAGGGCAGACAAACTGAAACCATACTCACAGAAAACTAGTCAATCTAATCACACTAGGACCACAACTTTGTCTAACTCAGTGAAACCAAACCATGCCTGTCAGGCAACTCAAGATGGATGGTGGAGAGATGTGACAGAATGTGGTCCACTGGAGAAGGGAATGGCAAGCCACTTCAGTATTCTTGCCTTGAGAACCCCATGAACAGTATGAAAAGGCAAAATGATGGGATACTGAAAGAGGAACTCCCCAGGTCAGTAGGTGCCCAATATGCTACTGGAGATCAGTGGAGAGATAACTCTAGAAAGAATGAAGGGATGGAGCCAAAGCAAAACAATACCCAATTGTGGATGTGACTGGTGATAGAAGCAAGGTCCGATGCTGTAAAGAGCAATATTGCATAGGAACCTGGAATGTCAGTCCATGAATCAAGGCAAATTGGAAGTGGTCAAACAAGAGATGTCAAGAGTGAAACGTCGACATTCTAGGAATCAGTGAACTGAAAATGGACGGGAA
>NW_017212061.1:0-17026 GCF_001704415.2 Capra hircus
CAACTGGGACCGGTAAGGACTGGGGCGTGGTTCAGCCAAAGCACTGCCTGACAGCTAAAGGAGGGACTCTCGGGTCCCCACTCACACGAGCCCTGGCTCGGGTGGCGGCGCTGACAGCCCCGGGCCCTCAGGAGGAGCATGCCGCAGGACCCAGAGGCCTCAGGCTCTTTCGCCCTCTGCCCTCTCTAGTCTGGGCGGGCTCTGCTCTCCAGAATCTTTTTCTGCTGGGGGATAGGACAAGCCAGCTCGGGAAAGGGCCTCTTGGCCCCTGGCCCACCCACCACACAACTCTCCTGTAGAACCTAATGTATTTGAACACACACACGCAGAAATCTTCACGGCCCAACCCGGTGCTGCACCAGGCACAGTCAGGAGGGCGCAGCAAAAAAAAAAAAAAAAAAAATCGATCTAGTGGCCTCTTCACTGCCCTGGTGCTTTGGTCGTTTTCCTGTTTCCTCTGCCTCTCCTTGGACTCCAGGCTGCCCCGTCCGGGGCCCGAGATTCAGGCCTTTGGTTCGGGAAGTTGGCCGATGAGGTTTTGTTTTGTTACTGAGAGAAGGGAGGGGGGAGGAAGAAGCTCAGGGAAAAGGAGTTCAATCACTTGCTCTGGTTGAGTGTGAGATACCTGGTCAGCATCCATAGGGTAGGACCAGGTAGGGCCTGGGGGATAGAATGTTCCCCGAACAGGTGACTCACCCTGACCTTTCCCTCTGCTCGTCTGCAGGATGTGACCGTTTGCTGCCTGGGAGGTCTCAAGTGCTGATGTTTTCAGTGGGCCCCTGAGGTAAGGTGACAGACATCTTTACAATGAGGGATAAAGTTGTGGCTTTCTTACGTTCCGTTTTTCTCCGTTCATTCGTGGCTGACACGTTGCTGTTGAGAAGAGAGTATTCCTGGACTGGGGATTACCTGACCCTGATTGCCGGTGCTGACTTCAGGGCAAACATGGTTTCAGGTTTGCAGCTTTCTAAGTGGCAACCTTAAAAACAGGCAGGGTGACTTTCTTTCTCCTGCCTTCTTGAAAAGAAAAAAAGTAAGAGCACCATGGGTCTTAAGCTGTGTAGAGCCTGACTCCTACCACTTGGTGAGGCTAACATGGGGCAATGCACATATCCTGAGGTTTTAGCTATAAAAGCAAAGCAATGCAGGTGTGTGGGCGTTCCCTGGTGGCCTGGTGGTTAGGATTCTGGCTTTCACTGCAGTGGTCTGGATTAAATCTCTGGTCAGGGAACTGGGACCCACAAGCCAAGCAGCCTGGCCAAATGAATAAATGAATGAAGTGGTTCATTCAAAGAAAATGTGTTTTGATTTAACATGTTCACGTGGGATTACTTGCTCATTTCTGTACCCTTTAAGGGCTTTATTTCATGAATTAAGTGAACTCCACTGGATGGGGGGGGGCACCATCTGAATTCATTTCATGCGAGTAAATAGATCATAGGTAGCTCTATGCCCAGCAACATGTGCAAACAGCTGTGTTGTATACTTATCTTGCTGGTGCAGCTTTGAACTTCACAGCATGTTTTGTTTTGGTCACAACATGTGGCTTCATAGGATATTAGTTCCCCAACCAGGGATCGAACAAAGGATCCTGGCAGTGAGAGGGCTGAGTCCTAAGCAAACCACTGGACTGCCAGGCAACTCCTGTTTTTCGGTGCTTTGGTTTGTTTTGTGTGTGTGTGTGTGTTTTAATTTTTGCTCTATTTATAGGAGATCTCTTCTGTGTGTAAGTATGATGTGAATGGTATTATAACTTTGAAATGTTTGTGTTGTACATTATGATCTCAAAATTGAATAGTTTGAAAGAGCTTAACACTTGTTATCTCTTGGCCCAGGATCTCTCCTGAGGTAGTAGTCAAGCTTTTGTCTGGCTTGGCAACCTCTGAAGACTTAGCTTGTTGAATCTAAGCTCTCTCACTTGGCTGTACTCATGAAGCCTCAGTTCCTGCTTCTGTGGGCCTCTGCAAGGGGCTTCTCTTGTGGAGGCTTCTGTCTTTTCTCAGAATGAGCGATTCAGGAAAGCACTTGCACCCATGATAAAGTGCAGAGTCTTTTTCAGATGTTACACATCTTCACTTTGCTTAGTCTCACAGGTCAACCCTGTGATAGATTGAGAGAGAACTACACAGGGTGGGAATATCAGGAGATTGGATTCACTTGAAGGCTGGTTACCATACCCATTAATCTACCATGCGAGCCTTTTTTTTTTCATATGATCTCAATTCTGTCACTGTGAGCAAATTATTTGGCTTTTGTACTCTTCTTGTGTGCTGCTACTGCTGCTAAGCCGCATTCCTCTTTGTCCTGGATTAAGTTTTCTGTTTCTCTGGATGGTTCCCTTCAGCAAACAGACTGACTATAATGTGACCTGTCGTTAAAAATCCATCTTTGTTGACACATCCTGCTTCTGCTGCTTTTATTTCATATTTGCTTATTATAGACCTCTGCAGAGTTTGTTCCTAGACTTTGTTATCTTCGAGTTCTCTCATTTTCCTTTAAAGCCACTTTTGTCAAGGCCACCAAGTGAATTTCAAGATGTTTAACTCAGTGGTTAATGTGTAGTTGTTATTTTTTTTTAATTTATTGGCAGCTTTATCAGAGTAGTTCATTTCCTCCTCCCTGAAAAAAAATGTTTCACTTGGATTACCAGGCTTCTCTTTCCTGCTTCTCTTCCACCTACAGTCTCCCACATACAATGTGTGACCTTTGTGTCTGGCTTTATTCAGATATCATATTTTCTTTGTAAATATTTATTTATTTAGCTCTGTGGCATGTGGGATCTTAGTTCCTAGCCCAGGGATGGAACCTGTGGAGAGTCTTAAACACTGGATCTCCAGGAAAATCCCCTAGTTTGTGTACTTTCAAGATTCATCCATTTCATGGGGTTATAGCAGTGAATGTTTTTGTTTTATTTTTATGGCTGAATATGGTATATGAATATGGCAAATGGCTTCCTATGCAGTCCATGTTGAGCATATAGTACAGTTTGTTTTATCCATTCGTCCAATTAATGGATAATACTTGGATGGTGTACTCTTTGTGGCTATTGTGAGTAATGTTGCTGTGAACACTGGTTTTGCATGGACTGAACATTTTCAGTGTTTATGGATATATACAAAAGAGGGAAATTGCTGCATCATATGGCTACTCTATATTTACTTTTTGAGGTACTTTTGCAATAGTGGTTGTACCATTTTACAGCAATTACCTCAGCAATATCTGAAGATTCCTTTTCTCCACATCCTCTGGCAGCACTTGTTGTTATTTGTCATTTGTGAATTGGGTGTGAAGTAGTATCTCAGTGAGACTGATTTACATTTTGCTAGGGCTTCCCTGGTGGCTCAGAAGGGAAAGTGTCTGCCTGCAATGTAGGAGACCTGGGATCAGTTCCTGTGTCAGGAAGATCTCCTTGAGAAGGAAATGGTAATCCACTCCAGCACTCTTGCCTGGAAAATCCCATGAATGGAGGAGCCTGATAGGCTACAGTCCATGGGGTTGCAAAGAGTCGGAAATGTCTATTCAAATTCTTTTGTTGGTTGTTAAATGCTTTTCTTTTGTTAATTGTTGTAGAAAACATCTAACTTAAATTTTTACCATTTTAACCATTTTTGCATGCCAAGTATTTCACACACTTTCATCAGCCTTTTGGAGAAAGAAATGGCAACCCACTCCATATCTGATGGGGAAGGGCACCTGGATGAGCTTTAGTCCATGGGGATGCAAAGTTGGGCACAACTGAGTGACTAACACATATACACACACATAGTGACAGTGTTGTTTTGTTGTTGTTGTCATTGTTTTAGCTGTGCTATGCAGCTTGAATGACAGTTCCCTGGTTGAGGATCATACCCAGGCCCCTGATAGGAAACTGTGGAGTCCTGCCTCTGAACTGCCAGGAATTCCTAATCACATTGTTATGAAACAGATCTCGACACCTTTACATCTTGCAGAATTGAAACTTTTCCCATCACCTGTCCATGAAACAACAACAACTCTTTTCTTCTCTGTTTACCTAGGACCATGGCCTATTGCTTGACTATGTTAGCTATTTCATACAAGTAGAAACTTACAGTATTTGTGTTTTTGTATGACTGGCTTATTTCATGTGGCTTGATGTCTGACATGATCATGCATGTTGTAGCATGTGACAGAATTTTCTTTATATGGCTAAATAATGTTTCATTGTAGGTATATATCACATTTGATGGCAGTTAGATGCTTCCACCTCTTAGTTGTTGTGCTTCGTGCTGCTGTGAGCACGGCTGTGCAGATATTCAAGACCCATGTAAGTTCTTTTGATTTATATCCTGCAGTGGATTGCTGAATCATGTGTCAGCTCTTTTTTTCAATTTTTCGAGGAGCATTTAAAGTGTTTTCTGTAGCAGTTGTACCATTTTTAAAATCTATCCATAACACACAAGGATCCAGTTTCTGTACATGCTTGCCAACAGTTGTCCTTTCCTTTCCTTCATATGTAAACACACACACATGCACACACAATTTTTTTCATATCCTTTTCCATTATTATCACAAATTATGAATATAGTTCCTTGTGCTATACAGTACGATCTTGTTTGTCTATTGTATATATTATAGTTCACATCTGCTAATCACCAGCTCCCAATCTATGCCTGCCCCACCTTTCCCCTCTTGGTAATCACATAGTCTGCTCTCTGTGTCTGTGAGTCTGTTTCTGTGTAATAGATAAGCTCATTTGTGTCATATTTTAGAGTCCATGTAAGTGATACCATACGATATTTGTCTTTCTCTTTTTTTAATTTTTATTTTTACTGTATTTTTATTTTACAACACTTATCTGGTTTTGCCATACTTTGACATGAATCCGCCACGGGTGTACATGAGTTCCAATCCTGACCCCCCCACCACCTCTCCACCCCATATCATCTCTCTGGATCATCCCTGTGCACCAGCCCCAAGCATCCTGTATCCTGCATCGAACATAGACTGGCGACTATCTTACATGATAGTGTACATGTTTCAGTGCCATCATCCCAAATTATACCACCGTCTCCCTCTCCCTCAGAGTCCAAAAGTCCGTTCTGTACATCTGTGTCTCGTCTGCTGTCTTGCATACAGGGTTATCATTACCATCTTTCTAAATTCCATATATATGTGTTAGTATACTGTATTGGTATTTTTCTTTCTGGCTTACTTCACTGTGTATAATTGGCTCCAGTTTCACCCATCTCATTAGAATTGATTCATATAACGTCTGCAAGCAATAAATGCTGGAGAGGGTGTGGCGGAAAGGGAACCCTCTTACACTGTTGGTGGGAATGCAATGTAGTACAGCCACTATGGAGAACAGTGTGGAGATTCCTTAAAAAATTGCAAATAGAACTGCCATACGACCCAGCAATCCCACTGCTGGGCATACACACTGAGGAAACCAGAATTGAAAGAGACACATGTACCCAGTGTTCATCACAGCACTGTTTATAATAGCCAGGACATGGAAGCAACCTAGATGTCCATCAACAGATAACTGGATCAGAAAGCTGTGGTACATATACACAATGGAGTATTACTCAGCCATTAAAAAGAATCTATTGTCTTTCCTTTCTGACTTCCTAAGTATTCTTTTTAATGCTAGTGTAGATTCAAGTATTTACTTACCACATTTGTTGCTACTGTATGAAATGTGGTTGACTTTTAAAGTATTTGTCTTCTCTTCTGCAAGCTTTATATTAATTCTAATACTTGTGTTTTCTTCAAGATTTGCTATATACAAAAGTATGTTATCTCCAATGGACTATGACCTTTTTCCTTTCAATTCTGAAGGCTGTTTTTTTTTTTTTTTTTTTTTTTTCTAAACAACAGCAACAATTCTATTTTGTTACCTGATTGCTCTCGTTATAGAATTGCCAGTATAATGTTGAGCCAAAGTGTGTAATAGACTTCCTTGTGTTGTTCCCAGTCTTAGAGGGAAAGCTTTCAGTTTTTCATTATTAAGTATGATGTTAGCTGTGGGTCTTTTACAGGTGCCCTTTGATTGAGAAAGTTCTCTTCTGTTCTTAATTATTGAAGTGTTCTTTTCACCCCAGTTATGAAAATGTGCTAGATTCAGGGAAATGCTTTTTCTTCAGGCAGATGTGTTATTTGTTTTATTGTTTTAAAATGGCATAATTGTTGATTGACTTTCACATAATGAACCAACTTTGCATACCTCCATAAATCCATGTGATCATGGTATACAATCTTTTTTACATGTTGTTGGATATTGTTTGCCAGTATTTTGTTGAGGACTCTTTCTCCTGTATTCATAAGGGATATTGGGTGTGTGTGTGTGTGTGTGTGTGTGTGTGTGTGTGTGTGTGTGTGATGTCTCTGTCTGATACTGGTATGAGAGAAATACTGCCATCAATTTGCCTGCTATGTGGGGAAGAGACCTGTGGCGTAAAGGATGAAGCATTGTGGGATTTCAGTTAGCCAGGATTAGAGGGAGAAATTTAGGATATATCAGTGTGGAATTGGGGTGAGATTATCAAGAGAGCTCATTCTCAATTTCCTAGGCCTGTGTTAAGTGCTTGACATTGAATTATGCTGTTGGTTAAGTAGGTATAGATAGATTATACTTTGACTTTGCTACCTGTTTTCTTTGTTAACATTTATGAAATTAGAATTTGTGAATCAGTTGTAATGTGCATTGAAGATACATTTTCTTCCAATTTTACTACAAAACAAGATGCCATTGAATAGCTGATGCCTTTTACAAAGAGCCGTTAACCTTAAGTCTAAGAAATAAGCATGTTTGTCTTTAAGATACAGAAACACATTTAAAAGTTACAAATTTGCCCAAGAAGATGCAACTGGTGTGTGGTTAACTTAGAATGCCAACTTAATCTTCTTTGACTCCAAAGTCCATGTTTCTAAAAGCTGTATAACAGTGCTTTTGTAAAAATACTCATCCTTTACATGTGATGTCACCTAATGATCAGTAGTGTTGGGTTTTTTTTGTCATTATTTTTTAAATAGAAGAGATTAAAATGAACGTGGACAAAGCTATGATTCTAGAGCCATGTAGACTTGTAGTCATAGGTTTTTCAGCTGTCATTGCGTCTCGTTGACACTCAGGGTCTTTGTCTGTAAGATAAGGGTGTTTATAACTACTGTAGAGTTGTGGAGATAATCAAATAGCCCATTTTTGTGTACTTAACTAATATGTAGTATGTTTATCCTTAGGTGGCAGTTTGTATAAAGGAAGCACTGGGACTTGTGGCTGCACCTCTCTAAGAATAAAAAAGTATTAAAAATATGGAACTACCATGTATGTTATGTGAAGAAGAACAAGAGCCAGAAGTACGGAAAAGGGAGGGAGAAACCAAACAAGTCGGTGATGATGATGATGAACTGATCTTGGTTGGAGTGGAAGATGTAAATGAAGATGCTGACGTGATCTTTGTTGGGATGACCTCAGCTTCAAAACCAGTCATTTCAAACATACTGAACAGAGATACCCCAGGTTCTTGTTCAAGGAGAAAAAGGTATGCTCATTTCAGGAAAGGTAAGGCTCACAGATTACAGCCTGTTAGTCATGTGACTCCTACATCAGAAGCAAAGACTGTCTTGCCAGTTTCTGACTCTGAACCAAGATCAGCAGATAGTCCATATTATTACTGAACCTCCGTCTAAAGCTGATTATAAAAATATTTCACCAGAGATAGTACCTAATTGCTTTTCAAAGGAGTTATGTTCTTCTTTGATTACCTTCACAAGTTCATGTCAGCATCCAGTAGAAAGAGCAGTTTCTGCAGGAGATATGAATAAAAGTCCTCATGTATCAAAGCGACTTTCCACTTGTGAAACAAATAGCAGAAATCCCAGAAGGCCTAAGCTCAGTGATGGCATTATAGGGGAACATTCTTTTAGGTTTTTCCCCTTCAGGTATTTTTCATACAGTGCCCACTCAGCAAAGCACACCAGACCGTGTCCATACCTCACTAAGCCACGCTCAGAATGGAGAACCTTGTCCGACACCTTTTCCAAAGGACGGTGTTCATTGCAAGCTTGTAAGACCTTTAGGGGAAAATGGACTGACAAAAACTGATTTTCCAAGTTTAGCAAGTCCAAACAAGATTGTTGATCCCACAGAAGGAAATCTGATTGTGTTACTTCGTGACTTCTACTATGGAGAGCTTATAGGAGTTGGGCAGCCAGAACCGAAGACCCACACAGCGTTTAAATGCCTCAGCTGCTTGAAAGTTCTAAAAAATGTCAAGTTTATGAATCACATGAAGTGCCATTTGGAACTTGAGAGGCAGAGAGGTGACAGCTGGAAAAACCACACCACCTGCCAGCACTGCCTCCGCCAGTTTCCTACTCCCTTCCAGCTGCAGTGTCACATTGAAAGTGTCCATACTCCCCAGGGGCCCTCCGCAGTCTGTCAGATCTGTGAGTTGTCCTTTGAGACAGATCAGGTTCTCTTAGAGCACATGAAAGACAATCATAAGCCTGGTGAAATGCCCTATGTATGCCAGGTTTGCAGTTACAGATCATCATTTTTTGCAGATGTGGATGCACATTTCCGAGCATGCCATGGTAACACTAAGAATTTACTTTGCCCGTTTTGTCTCAAAATTTTTAAAGACTGCAACAGCATACAGACGTCATCATAGAGGGCACTGGGAAAAGAGTTTTCACCAGTGTTCCAAATGTCGGCTACAGTTTTTAACTTTCAAAGAGAAAAGGGAGCACAAGACCCAGTGTCATCAAATGTTTAAGAAGCCTAAGCAGCTAGAAGGATTGTCTCCTGAAACAAAAGTTGTTATTCAGGTATCACTGGAACCCCTTCAAGCAGGATTGGTGGAAATAGCATCCATTACTGTGAACACATCTGATTTTGAATCATCACCCATCAAATCTAAAAGTAGGAGGTCAAATAAAGAAAAAAAAAGTTAATTCAGCTTTCAGTAAGTCTGAAGCAAGTATTGCAGTCAAAGTTAAAAACCCCATTAAAAACAAAAAGATCAAATTATAGCATTATTCAGTAATATCAAATATAGGGAAAGCGATGGGTAATTTATGTGATTTTGTTTTAAATACAGGAAGTACAATTTTGTTTGATCTGCATATTGAGATGTTATTTAAAAATCTATTATCTGTTTTTCATAAAATTGTCTTAACATGTAAAAAGAATGTGTGCATGTGTGTGTGAGAGAGAGAATGAGAGAAGTGGAGAAAGGAAAAGTAACAACCTATTTTGGTATTCGATGTTACTTGTAAGTTCGAAAGCTCTACTATACATATAATCTGTAGAGTGTTTTAGCAACGTAGTTTTCAACTGTTTTCATGCCTTGAAGATCTCAGTATCAGCTATATAGCCAGATTGAATGTCACTCTCTGAAGTGCCTCTTGGGCTGATCTAAGATAACCTGGCTCTGAAAGCATGCAGTGGAGAAGTTGATGGAGAAGCTCTGATGTGAGTTTGGACCAGACACGGGATTTAATAAGTGAAGAGCTGTGGCTTCTTGTCCCAGCTGAGGAAGAGGCATACATTCACTCCAGGCATAGAGCCAAGGTAGAAGGAACACTATCTCAGAGTGCTTTTACCTAGCCCAGGGACATCTCAAGGAACCCAGCCGTTAAAATGCCTGTGTTTGGTGAGAGAGCCTTGCAAGCATCAAGCAGGCCCTGTGTATCATTGACTGCAGTTGGAGAAGCAGAGATAGTTAATAGAATGAGACCTGGTGCCTGTGGACCTCCTGTTGAGTGATCAAAAGGGGAATTTGATTCATTTCATCCCCTTTGCCATTTGGCTGGCCTGTAGTCACAATGAGGTAGGCATATCCCTGTCAGACACAGTAGCAAAGCAAGTTAAAATTCCCAAAGGAAAAAGAGCCTTGACGTGCACTTTGATTTGTGCTGGACCCATAGTTTTAACTGAAAAGGATCAAACACAGGGAATCTGTTCAGCTTTTGAATTGGGCTAAATTGAGTTCTCTTACCCTTAAGCTACAATGGAGTTGTCCAAGAATAGTAAATATAGTGGGTGAAAATAGTCCAGGGTGATTAAACCCTTTTTAGAAGTCGTCCTTACCTTTTCCAGTTACATGAGTCTTACCCTAGTTGAACACGTGAAGATTTCAGTTTTGTATCTTATCTTGCCTTGGACACAAATGTAGTACAGTTAACAGCTAATTCTCTGCGTGTGTAATTTCCCATTGTATCAAACTAATTGAGTTTCAGTCTTTCTTGACACAGTCTGATGTGCAAGAATTGTCTCATGTATTTCAGTAATTGTCAGGTCATAGAGTTTTCCTTCCTCTAATGTGCGATTATACTTGTGGTAACCTTTTTTCTTGCGGTCTCCAAGGGCTGTTTCACAGACCTGTGGGGTTCCCTCTTAAGTATTGGTTCCTGAACATCAGCACACTTGGCTGCCTCCGTAGGTTCTTGGAGTTGAATCTCCTGGAGTTGAATGTTACCCCTTCTCCACTTCTGGCACAGATACCTAGCAATCTCTGTGCACCATTCAAGGAAGCCCTATCTGTAGACCTGTGCCAGGAGAAATCTCTCCGTTTCCTCTTCCTTTCTCCTCCTCTTTGTCTCTCCCCACTCTCCCCCATCCTCAATTTATTTAAGTCCTCTAAGCTTTCACAAAATGCTGGAAGGTGCTAATCACCAAGGGATAGCATCCCTCTCAGAACTGAAGAGGAAGGACTACAGATGATTATGCTGTAGTGAATCTGTTGTCTCCATTTTAGGTAATTTCCTGAGTGTAAATTGAAATTCAAATAAATTGTGTTTATTTCCTCAAAGCTTGATTGATTTATTTGCACTTTGAATATTTTACTAGGCCTTTCCAGTTAGTTTACTTGGGCCAAAGCACTTTGCTGAGTGTCAGCTTAAACCACTTTTAGTTGTATAAAGAGTGTGTGTGTGTTCTGGTCTCAGGTGAAAACTCTATGTATAAATAAATAACCAGACTATTGTATTCTTATCTCCTTTCTTCGTTTTCTATAGTAAAAAATACGAAATGTTATCATTATGTGTTTTTATTGTTGCTTGGTATTATCAACACTGTTACTGTTAGTCGCTGTGAAGTATGCTCCTAAGGAGTACAAGCTGTGTTTATTGCCAGATAAAAAGGTTCCAGCAGTATGGTCCCTGACTGCTTCCTCTTTTCCATTCTCTGTCCTTCTACTCTACTATTTTCCCCACTAATGTTCTCCTTTTGACAACACTGGCCTTGGTTTTCCTCCATCAATTCCATTTCTTCCCGATCCAAAGACTGCAAGTGCTGTTCTTCTGGAAATGCTTTTTCCGTAGGCCTGCATGGCTTGCTACCTCCCTTGTTTGAGCTTCACCAATGCTGTTCAAATAACACAATCAAATCTTCAACCCCCTATCTTTCCTCCTCCTCCTTAAAGGCACTTGAAGTCTCTATCCTCTTCCTTCTCCAGCCTAAATTTCCTAAATTTTCACACACACACACACACACAAAAAGAAGAGATAATATCATCAGGGCTTTGCTTCTTAGAATTAACTTGAGTCAGTTTCTGTGCCTGCAAAAAAGATAGTTAATAGTGAGTTGAGTTCTTTCAGGAGCTTCCTCTGTTTTTCTATTGATCCCTCTATATTTTGTTCACACAATGACACTTTGTTTTCTTTACAAATATATTGAATATCTGTCAAGATTACTATTTTGTTACTGCCCTTTGTGAATTTCCTTGTCTGCTTTGCTTGTTCTTTCAGGTAAAATTTATTGTTTTATTAATGTGCCAAAATATTGTAAGTAAAATTAGTATTTGTAGAAATAATTTTTAAAAAATTATTTCTGCTGTCTTTTTACAAATAACATGGCATATTTTTATTCTTTTTAAATAATCGTTTAAGGTAATTATTGATAAGTATGATCCCGTTACCATTTACTTTATTGTTTTGGGTTCGGGTTTATACACCCTTTTCGTGTTTCCTGTCTAGAGAATATCCTTTAGAATTTGTTGGAGAGCTGGTTTGGTGGTGCTGAATTCTCTCAGCTTTTGCTTGTCTGTAAAGCTTTTTGGTGTCTCCTTCGTATTTGAATGAGATCCTTGCTGGGTACAGTAATCTGGGCTGTAGGTTATTGTCTTTCATCACTTTAAGTATGTCTTGCCATTCCCTCCTGGCCTGAAGAGTTTCTATTGAAAGATCAGCTGTTATCCTAATGGGAATCCCCTTGTGTGTTATTTGTTGTTTTTCCCTTGCTGCTTTTAATATTTGTTCTTTGTGTTTGATCTTTGTTAATTTGATTAATATGTGTCTTGGGGTGTTTCGCCTTGGGTTTATCCTATTTGGAACTCTCTGTGTTTCTTGGACTTGGGTGATTATTTCCTTCCCCATTTTAGGGAAGTTTTCAACTATTATCTCCTCAAGGATTTTCTCATGATCTTTCTTTCTGTCTTCTTCTTCTTCTGGGACTCCTATAATTCGAATGTTGGAGCATTTCATATTGTCCTGGAGGTCTCTGAGATTGTCCTCATTTCTTTTAATTCGTTTTTCTTGTTTCCTCTCTGATTCATTTATTTCTACCATTCTATCTTCTATTTCACTAATCCTATCTTCTGCCTCCATTATTCTACTAATTGTTGCCTCCAGAGTGTTTCTGATCTCATTTATTGCATTATTCATTATATTTTGACTCTTTTTTATTTCTTCTAGGTCCTTGTTAAACCTTTCTTGCATCTTCTCAATCCTTGTCTCTAGCCTATTTATCTGTGATTCCATTTTGATTTCAAGATTTTGGATCATTTTCACTATCAATATTCGGAATTCCTTCTCCGGTAGATTCCCTACTTCTTCCACTTTTGTTTTGGTTTGGTGGGCAACTCTCCTGTTCCTTTACCTGCTGTGTATTCCTCTGTCTCTTCATCTTAGTTATATTGCTGCATTTGGGGTGGCCTTTTTATATTCTGGGAATTTGTGGAGTTCTCTTTATTATGGAGCTTCCTCACTTTGGGTGGGTTCTATTAGTGGCTTGTCAAGGTTTCCTGGTTAGGGAGGCTTGTGTTGGAGTTTTGGTGGGTGGAGCTGGGTTTCTTCTCTCTGGAGTGCAATGGAGTGACCCGTAATGGGTTACGAGACATCAAAGGTTTGGGGATAATTTTGAGCTGCCTGTATATTGAAGCTCAGGGGAGTGTTCCTGTGTTGCTGGAGAATTTGTGTGGTATGTCTTGTTTTTGGAATTTGTTGGCCCTTGGGTGAGCTTGGTTTCGGTGTAGGTATGAAGGCATTAGATGGGCTCCTATTGCTTAATGTTCCTGAATTCAAGAGTTCTCTAATGTTTTCAGGCTTTGGATTTAAGCCTCCTGCTTCTGGTTTTCAGTTTTATTTTTACAGTAGCCTCTAGACTTCTCCATCTATACAGCACCGATGATAAAACATCTAGGTTAAAGATGAAAAGTTTCTCCACATTGAGGGACACTCAGAGAGGTTCACTGAGTTATAAGGAGAAGAGAAGATGGAGGGGTAGTTAGAGGTAACTGGAATGAGATGCGGTGAGATCAAAAGAGAAGAGAGCAAGCTAGCCAGTAGTCACTTCCTTATGTGCGCTCTATAGTCTGGACCGCTCAGAGGTATTTACAGAGTTATACGGGGAAGAGGAGAGGGAGGAAGTAGACAGAGGTGACCAGGAGGATCAGAGAGAGGAGTGAGTAGGAGAGAGACAAATCCTGCCAGTAACCTGTTCCTTAGGTGTTCTCCACCGTCGGGAACACACAGAGATTCACAGAGTTGGATAGAGGAGAGATGGGGGGAGAAAAGAGACAGAGGCCACCTGGTGCAGAAAAGGAGAGTCCAGAGGAGGAGAGAGTGGTCAAGCCAGTAATCTCCGCTCTCAGGTAAACTGGGATAGTGAAGTTTGGGTTTTTAAATGTACAAAATTGACCACAAAAACCTAAGAGCAAAGATTAAAAATCTAGAGTAGAGGTTGGATTTTCAAAGATACAATATTAGAGAGAAGCAGAAGGAAAAAGGAAGAAAGAAAGAAAAAAAAAGAAAGAAAAAATTATTAAAAACAAACAATCAAAAAAAAAAAAAAAGCCATCAACAACCATCCAAAGACTGTATATGGTGTTTGCCTTAAAAAAAAAAAAAAAAAAAAAAGTCTTTCTTTAAAAAACAAACAAAAAAATATAGTAATAATAGGTTATAGAAATAAAAATTAGAGGAGAAATAGAAGACTTAACAATTAAATAAAAGTTAGAAAAAAAAAAGCAAAAAAAAAAAAAAAAAGGAATGATTAAGTAATCATATTGTGTTGGCCAGTTCTAAACTTCTAAACAGTGATGTGTAAATGGGCTTTCTTGTTCTGAGTACCATCAAAAGCAATGAGTATCTGGCTTAATAAATTTCCGTTTCTGTTTTTAGATCTTGAAGAGAATTGTTTTCTTGGATAGTTTACAACATTTGTTGAGACATTTGCTTTTCTTTCCTTCTCCTTTCCTTTCTTTTTCTTGCTTTCTTCCTTGTCTCTCTTCCTCTTTCTTTCCCCAGGTTTTGCTTGATTGGACCTTTCCTGAAACAAAAGTGATTCCACTCAGAGTTGAATATTATCCTCTCATAATCCCATTTCATTTCTCATTTGTAGTATTGGAATTAACCTCCTTGTCCCCTTATTAGATTTGCCACAGTTGTATCAATGTTTCTGATTTTCTTTCTCCAAGAAGCAGCTCTTGTTTTATTATCCAACAAGTTTTATTTTTGTTGTTTTCTATTTTTGTTTCAATTCATATATACTTTCTACATTCTTTAGGATTTTTTCCTTCATAATTTTGTATTTTAGAAGCTTTCTTTACTATTTTTTCCTGTAAATATGCTTGATTTACAATGTTGATTTTCAGATGTATATCAGAGTGATTTAGTTATGCAGATATGTATCTATTCTTTGTAATTTCTTTCCATTATAGGTTATTACATGATACTCAGGATTTCTTTTTTTTTTTTTTCAATAGATGGTTTAGGTATTGACCTATCTTTATTTAGCAATTTTGTCTGAATCCAATATTTTTATGTATACATGTTTTTTAATTAAAATTTCATTGTCTACGATTTTGGCAAGTTGCTTCAAAGATTTCACTATTTACAGGCTGAATGTTTTCATTTATAGTTTACTGAGAAGTTTTCCTGGGAACTCTGAGGATATTTGTGTATATACACTGACATGTCTTTATACACATCCTTTTCAGATTACTACATATTTTAAGACATGTAAATGTATTTTCAAAGATATTTTCTGTTTGTATGGTAAAAACATGAAATGTTTTAATTCTAGAATTTGTTCCCCAAATGAATATAGTATAAAGAGTAACAGGATAAAACTATATTCCTTTGAAAATAATCTTACTAACAGAAATTGGAATGTTAAAAAATTATTCATAACACTTAGGAAAGGTGGTAAGAAAAACTTTATTCAAGGTAAGAGTACTACAGTGGGGTATTATAATATGGGAGAGAGATTGAGCTTATGTCTGACTCCAGCAGGGATGCAGGTGGGATTTATAGCTAAGGAACAGGGTGGGTCCATGGATTGCAAACAGAGATGGGAGACTGAAAAGCAATGGACAACAATACAGAATGGGTGTCAGTGATGGAAGCTTATTAAGACCACTATAAGGGTGAGGTTAGATTCTGGCTCAACTGAGAGGATCATTGCTGAGGCTAGGCAAGGCTGGTGAGATATTCAGGTGAGTGAAATGATATGTGATCTGATACTGAGGGTGGTCAAATCAAGGGTGGGCTATGTTTTCTAAACTGAAGTAGCAGATTGTGGATTAGATTGGACTAGATGGACAGGCAGCTCTGAATAAAGACATTGCCTAAAGTTGGCAGTGCATTACTGAACTGCTGCATAACCAATTACCCAGAACTAGCAGCTTAAAACAATTATTTCATACTGCTGCGGAAAGTTGGGAATCCAGGAGTAATTCAGCTGAGTGTTCTGGCTCAGTGTCTCATGAGATTGCCATCCTCTGAAGCCTTAACATGCACTGGTGGATTTCCTTCCAAGATGGCTTACTCACATAGCTGTTGAAACCAGTTTGCTTGCTGGCTGCTGAGAGAAAGCTCGTTCTTTCACATGGCCTCTCTAAGGGCTCCCTGAGTGTTCTCAAGATATGACTAAGCTGGCTTCTAGAGTGAGTGATCCAAGAGATGCGCAAGGACACTGCAGTGCCTTTTATGACCTAGTCTCAGATGCTTCATTGTTCGTTTCTACAATATTCGAACGTTAGAAGTGAGCCACTAAGTCCACCACGCATGTGAAGGGGAGAAGGAAGGAACTGTGGACGTAATTTAAAACCACGTGGTACACACAGGGCCACCAATTGTTTACATGCTTGTATGTCCAAAATGCATTTTCCTGCCAATGCTTTTAAATAATTTATCCGTTACAGCATTAACTTGAAGTTCAGGACCTTGTCATTTAAGTCAGGTCCAGCTATGGATCAGGGTCCACGTGTACAGTATCTCAAGTGTTCTGTTGCTCAGTTGTGTCGTATTCTTTGCAACCCCATGACTGCAGCACTGCAGACTTCCCTGTCCATCAACATCTGGAGCTTGCCCAGACTCAAGTCCATTGAGTCGATGATGCTATCCCACAATCCCATCCTCTGCTGTCCTCTTCTCCTACCTTCATTTTTTTTCCCGCATCATGGTCTTTTCCAGTGAGTCAGTTATTCGCATCACATATCCCAAGTATTGGAGCTTCAGCTTCAGGATCAGTCCTTCCAATGAATATGCAGCAGAAATTTACTTTAGGATTGACTGGTTTGATCTCCTTGCAGTCCAAAACCTCTCAAGTCTAGCACATCAGTTCAAATTATACAAGTGTAGTTCCTCTAGACCTGAGGGTGTGTGAACAAAAGAGATGAGTTAATCTGCTCACTTTCACAGTCAACATACAGTGGTGGGTCAGGCACAGATAACCTTCATAGACACTCCTGTTCCAGAAAGGGGAGGGGAGATGGGAGTCAATAGTAGCAGTTCTGAAATCCCACGGGTTAAATACTAATCAAAGGACTGCCACAAG
>NW_017212062.1:0-26611 GCF_001704415.2 Capra hircus
TGGATCTTGGGGT
Source organism: Capra hircus (assembly GCF_001704415.2). Classification (NCBI taxonomy): domain Eukaryota; kingdom Metazoa; phylum Chordata; class Mammalia; order Artiodactyla; family Bovidae; genus Capra; species Capra hircus. The sequence goes on from NW_017212062.1 coordinate 14, forward strand.
ACTTCTGGAAGTCTCGCCAGATTTGGAATCAGGTCCTCGTCTCGAGAAGTGGGGCATGCAGTGTTGCGCATTTCCTCCCGAGCAGTAGCAGCATGTCACGCTTCCCGCCCCTTTTAGGACGTGGGATCAAAGGGATACTGTGGCTTATCGCCACTCGAGGACTAGGTTCCCACGCAGAGGCTTTCCCCGGCGCGGAGGCAATCCGCTACAGGGCTGTCGCCACGAGCGCTTTCCCACGAGCTTTTCCCACAGGGCTTGTCCGTCCACGTGCCACGCGGTGGTGTGAGCGAGTCCTCGCGGTTGAAAGATCGAGCAGTGCAGGAAACAACTGATTTCACCGCTGGCAATGGTACTGAGACAATCTGGGGGACTCTGGAATGCTGTGCGACGACCGCCTGACGTTCCTTCGCCTTTCGCACTGTCGGAGCAGCCTCTGCTCTTTTGGAGATAGCGGATCGGAGAACACCCGGGGAATTCTTGTCGCGGAGCACGGACAGGAAAGGAATCCGCTCTGATCGACTAGGCAGGCAGGAAACGGGGGCTGCCTCTGTAATGTGGCCGGACTCTCCTGGCTTCCTCTCGAGTGAGGACGGGTATGTGCCGGGGAACTTTCTTTGAGTTGGCAGCAAAGTGGGTGTGAAGAGACCCTTTGGATAAGTTCCAAGAAGCTTAGTGTTGAGATTAGCCTCGGAGACGCCGTAGCACGCGAGAATGTGCCGGTCAATCCTCGCCTGCAGGGAGAACCCTGGATGTTCTGCGAGGCTGCGGCAGGTGACTCCTTCGACTTACGACGGGGAGCCTGACAGGACCGCTCTGGTGCCTGCAGGAAAGGCCAGTCCCTCATCGCGAGGTAGCTCGCGCCATTATCGGGAGTCAGCTGGTCATGTCGAGGCTGCACGGGGAGGGGAAAGATCTGTGTGTCCGAGCATAGCCAAACACCGTAACCCCACACCCCCTCGAGAAAGAAGCCCTTCATCCTGCTCTCGTGCAGGTCTGAAGACCTTGGGAGTCGTTGCCGAGTAAGTCTGGATCTTGGGGTACTTCTGGAGTCTCCCCAGGGAGTCGTCCTCGTCTCGAGTGGGGGGCATGCACGTGGCTTTCCTCCGAGCTGCTAGCAGCAAGTGTCGAGCTTCATTCGCGTGGATTCAAGGGATCTGTGGCTTTCGCCTCGAGGCTTTCCCACGAGCTCTTTCCACGAGGCTTTCGCCAAAGGGCGTCCCACGAGGCCTTTCCCACAATAAGGCTGTCCACTCCACCGTGGTGTGAGTCGATTCCTCGGGGCTTTGAATTCGACGGCAAGTGCGAGGGAAAACAGGTTGTCGCGCCGCCTCTGGAAGTGGACTGAGATATCTGGGGACTGCTGGAAATGGTGGCACGACCCTGGAGTTCCTCTCCCTTGTTCCTGTGGAGAGCGCCTCCTCTTGAGATGGCACGGGAACACCCAGGGAATTGTTTCGTCCGAGCCCCAAAGACGCAGGGATAAGGATCCCATCCTCTCGAAGGCTAGGAGGTGGAAAACGGGCTCCTCTGGATGTGGTCGGGACTTCCTGCTTCTCTCGAGTGGAGAGGGGTATGTCGGGGAACTTCTTGAGTTGGCAGGCAAGGGTGTGAAGGACCCTTTGGAAGTTCCAGAGGTTAGGTTGATTAGACTCTAGTTGAGACACCTCAGCGGAAAAGTTGCCTCATCGGCCTGGAAGGGGAAAACCGTCCTGGATGTTTCTCGAAGTTGCGGGCAGTGCTCGCTCTGACTTACGGACGGGGACCTCAGGGACCCGCTCTCGTGGCCTCCAGGAATGGCCAGTCCCCATGGGAGTTGCTCATGGGCCTCTCGGATTCTCTCCCGTCCCATGCTGGGGCCTAAGACCTTGTGTGGCTCAGTGCCGGAACCTGAGGATTTCGTCTCCAGTGGCACGACATGTGATCTTGGGGTACTTCTGGAGTCTCCCCGAGGGAGTCAGTCCTGAGTCTCGAGTGGGGCATGCAGTGCGCTTTTCCTCCCGAGGCTTTGTAGCAGCAGTGTCGCGCTTCCCATTCGCGTGATCAAGGGATCTGTGGCTTTCCGTCGAGGCGTTCTCCCACGAGGCTTTCCACGACAGGGCTGTCGCCACGTGCCACCGTGGTGTGATGTCGATCCTCCGCTTGAAAAGTCGACGGCAGTGCAGGGAAAACAGGCTTTCCCTGGAATGGAACTGAGACATCTGGGGACTCTGGGAATGGTGGCGCGTGACCTGGAGTTCCTTCCCTTTCCTGTGGAGAGCGCCTCCTCTTGAGATGGAGGGGAACCGGGGAATTCTTTCCGCGACGCACGAGGGAAAGGATCCCTGCTCTCGAGCTAGCAGGCGGAAACGGGGCCACTCATGGATATGGACGGGACTCTCCGTTTCCTCTAGAGTGGAGACGGGTATGTCGGGGAACTTCTTGAGTTGCAGCAAGGGTGTGAAGGACCCTTTGGAAGTTCCAGGAGGTTTAAGTGTGATTACCCCTAGTCCGTTCAGGCGAAATGGGCCTCAACTCCCTGGAGGGGAGAACGCTCTCGTGGATTTTCTGGAGTTGCGCGCAGTGCTGCCCTCCGACTTACGAATGGGGACCTCAGGGACCCGCACTGTGGTGGCGCTCAGGAAAGCGAGTCCCCATGCGAGTTGCTCTGGGGCCTCTCGGGATATCCTCTGCCGTCGATGCAGGGGCCTAAGACCTTGGTTGGAGATCGGTGCCGGAGAACGCTGAGGATTCCTCTCTACTTCTGACATGGATCTTGGGGTACTTCTGGAGTCTCCCCAGGGGTGTCAGTACCTCGTCTCGAGTGGGGCCATGCACGTGCGCTTTCCTCCCGAGCTGTAGCAGCAGTGTCACGCTTCCCTTCGCGTGGATCAAGGGATCTGTGGATTTCCCTCGAGGCTTTCCCACGAGGCTTTCCCACAGGGCTGCCCCACGTGCACATGTGGTGTGAGTCGATCCTCGACTTGAAAGTGAGGCAGTGGCAGAAACTCAGGGTCCCTGGAATGGACTGAGACATCTGGGGGACTCTGAATGGTGGCACGAACCGTGGAGTTCCCTCTCGCACTTTGCCTCTGGAGAGCCCTCCTCTTGAGATCGAGGGAATGCCCGCGAATTCTTTCCCGACCACGCAGGGAAAGGATCAAACCTCTCGAGTATAGGGAGGGATACTAGGGCTCCTCTGGATGTGGGCGGGACTCTCGTGCTTCCTCTCGAGTGTGAGACGGGTATGTCGGGAACTTCTTGAGTTGCAGCAAGGGTGTGAAGGACCCTTTGGAAGTTCCAGAGGTAAGGAGTCATTAGCCTCGAGATACCTCAGCGGAAATGGGCTTCATGTCGCTTGGAGGGGAGAAACCTCCTGGATTTTCTCGAGTTGCGGCATGTGCTCTCGACTTACGACGGGGACCTCAGGGACCCACTCTGGTGGCCTCAGGAAAGGCCAGTCCCCATGCGAGTTGCTCGGGGCCTCTCGGGATTCCTCTCCCGTCGATGCCGGGGCCTAAGACCTTGTGTGGAGTCAGTGCCGGAACCTGTGGATTCCTCTCCAGTGCCGACATGGATCTTCCGGGACTTCTGCAATCTCCCCAGAGGCGTAAGTACCTCGTCTCGAGTGGGGGCATGCACGTGCGCTTTCCTCCCGAGCTTAGCAGGCAGTGTCACGATTCCCTTTTCGTGGATCAAGGATCTGTGGCTTTCCATCTAGACTTTCCCATGAGGCTTTCCACGAGGCTTTCCCACAGGGCTTTCCCACGTGCCACGGTGGTGTGAGTCGATCCTCGGCTTTAAAGTCGAGGCAGTGAAGGGAAAACAGTTTTCCCAGGAATGGACTGAGACATCTGGGGGACTCAGGGAATGGTGGCACGACCCTGGAGTTCCTCTCGCCTTTCCTGTGGAGAGCGCCTCCTCTTGAGATGCGACGGGAACGCCGGGAATTCTTTCCTGACCACGCAGGGAACGTATCCCTCCTCTCGAGCTAGCAGGCGGAAACGGGCCACTCTGGATATGGGCCGGGACTCTCGGATTCCTCTGAGTGGACACGGGTATGTCGGGGAACTTCTTGAGTTGCCAGCAAGGGTGTGAAGGACCCTTTGGAAGTTCCAGAGTTAAAGCGGTGATTACCCCTAGTTGCCTCAACGGAAATGGGCCTCATCTCGCCTGGAGGGGAGAACCTCCTGGATTTTCTCGAGATGCGGCAGGTGCTCTCGACTTACGACCGGGACCTCAGGGATCCGCTCTGGTGGCCTCAGGAAAGCCAGTCCCCATGCGAGTTGCTCGGGGCCTCTCGGATTCCTGTCTCGTCGATGCTGGGCCTTAAGACCTTGTGTGGAGTCCAGTGCCGGAACCTGAGGATTCCTTTCCAGTGCAAACATGGATCTTAGGGTACTTCTGGAGTCTCCCCAGGGCAGTCAGTCCTCGTCTCGAGAGGGGGCATGCACGTGCGCTTTCCTCCGAGCTGTAGCAGCAGTGTCGCGATTCCCTTTGCGTGGATCAAGGGATCAGGGTCTTTCCCTCGAGGCTTTCCCACGAGGCTTTCCCACAAGGCTGTCCCACGTGCCACCATGGTGTGAGTCGATCCTCGGCTTGAAAGCCGACGCACTGCAGGGAAAACAGCTTTCCCTGGAATGGACTGAGATATCCAGGGGACTCTGGAATGGTGGCACGACCCTGGAGTTCCTCTCCGCCTTTTCCTGTGGAAAGCGCCCTCCTCTTGAGATGCGACGGGAACGCCGGGAATTCTTTCCCGACCACGCAGGGAAAGGATCCCTCCTCTCGAGCTAGGAGGCGGAAACGGGGCTCCTCTGGATGTGGGCGGGACTCTCCGTGCTTCCCTCTCGAGTGGAGACGGGTATGTCGGGGATCATCTTGAGTTGCAGCATGGTTTTGAAGGACCATTTGGAAATTCCAGAGGTTAGGTGTGATTAGCCCTCGAGACACCTCTGCGGAAATGGGCCTCAACTCGCCTTTAGGGGAGAACCTCCCTGGATTTTCTCGAGTTGCGGCAGGTGCTCTCGACTTACGTCGGGGACCTCAGGGACCCGCTCTGGTGGCCTCAGGAAAGGACAGTACCCATGCGAGTTGCTTGGGCGCCTCTCGGGATTCCTCTCCAGTCGATGCTGGGGCCTAAGACCTTGTGTGGAGTCGGTGCTGGAACCTGAGGTTTCCTCTTCAGTGCAGACATGGATCTTGGGTTACTTCTGGAGGCTCTCCAGGGGAGTCAATCCTCGTCTCGAGTCGGGGCATGCAAGAGCGCTTTCCTCCCGAGCTGCAGCAGCAGTGTGGCGCTTCCCTTCGCGTGGATCAACGGATCTGTGGCTTTCCCTAGAGGCTTTCCCACGAGGCCTTCCCACAGGGCTGTCCCACATGCCACCGAGGTGTGAGTCGATCCTCGGCTTGAAAGTCGAGGCAGTGCAGGGAAAACAGGTTTCCCTGGAATGGACTGAGACACCTGGGGGACTCTGGGAATGTGGCACAACCCTGGAGTTCCTCTCGCTTTTCCTGTGGATATCGCCTCCTCTTGAGATGCGACAGGAATGACGGGAATTCTTTCCTGACCACACAGGGAAAGTATCCCTCCTCTCGAGCTAACGTGGCGGAATCGGGGCTCCTTGGATGTGGTCGAGACTCTCGTGCTTCCTCCTCGAGTTGAGACGGGTATGTCGGGGAACTTCTTGAGTTGAAGCAAGGGTGTGAAGGACCCTTTGGAAGTTCTCGACGTTAGGTGTGTTTCGCCTCGAGACGCCTCAGCGGAAATGGGCCTCATCTCGCCTGGAGGGAGAACCTCCTGGATTTTCTCGAGTTGCGGCAGGTGCTCTTGACTTACGACGGGGACCTCAGGGACCCGCTCTGGTTCCTCAGGAAAAGCCAGTCCCCATGCGAGTTGCTCGGGGGCCTCTCGGGATTCCTCTCCCATCGATGCCAGGGCCTAAGACCTTGTGTGGAGTCGGTGCCGGAAGCTGAGGATTCCTCTCCCAGTGCAGACATGGATATTGGCGTACTTCTGGAGTCTCCCCAGGGGAATCAGTCCTCGTCTCGAGTGGGGGCATGCACATGCGCTTTCCTCCAGAGCTGTAGCAGCAGTGTCACGCTTCCCTTCGCGTGGATCTAGGGATCAGGGGCTTTCCCTCGAGGCTTTCCCACAAGGCTTTCCCACGAGTCTTTCCCACAGGGCTGTCCCACGTGCCACCGTGGAGTGAGTCGATCCTCGGCTTGACAGTCGAGGCAGTGCTGGGAAAATAGGTTTCCCTGGAATGGACTGAGACATCTGGGGGACTCTGGGAATGGGGCCTGATCCTGGAGTTCTTTTCGCCTTTCCTGTGGAGAGCGCCTCCTCTTGAAATGCGACGGGAACGCTAGGAATTCTTTCTCTACCACGCAGGGAAAGGATCCCCCTCTCGAGCTAGCAGGCGGAAACGGGGGCCACTCTGGATATGGACGGGACTCTCCGATTCCTCTAGAGTGGAGTCGAGTATGTCGGGGAACTTCTTGAGTTGCAGCAAGGGTGTGAAGGACCCTTTGGAAGTTCCAGAGTTTAAGTGTGATTACCCCCTAGTTGCCTCAGCGGAAATGGGCCTCATCTCACCTGGAGGGGAGAACCTCCTGGATTTTCTGGAGTTGCGGGCAGGTGCTCTCGACTTACGATGGGGACCTCAGGGACCTGCTCTGGTGGCCTCAGGAAAGCCAGTCCCATGCGAGTTGCTCTGGGGCCTCTCGGGATTCCTCTCCCGTCGATGCAGGGGCCTAAGACCTTGGTTGGAGTCGGTGCCGGAACCTGAGGATTCCTCTCCACTTCTGACATGGATCTTGGGGTACTTCTGGAGTCCCCCCAGGGGTGTCAGTACTCGTCTCGAGTGGGGCCATGCACGTGCGCTTTCCTCCGGAGCTGTAGCAGCAGTGTCCCGCTTCCCTTCGCATGGATCAAGGGATCTGTGGCTTTCCCTCGAGGCTTTCCCACGAGGCTTTCTCACAGGGCTGTACCACGTGCCACTGTGGTGTGAGTCGATCCTCGACTTGAAAGTCGAGGCAGTGCAGGGAATACAGGTTTCCCTGGAATGGACTGAGACTTCTGGGGGACTCTGGGAATGGTGGCACGACCCTGGAGTTCCTCTCGCCTTTCCTCTGGAGAGCGCCTCCTCTTGAGATTCGACGGGAATGCTGCGAATTCTTTCCCGACCACGCAGGGAAAGGATCAAACCTCTCGAGCTAAAAGGTGGAATCGGGGCTCCTCTGGATGTGGGCGGGACTCTCGTGCTTCCTCTCGAGTGGAGACGGGTATGTCGGGGAACTTCTTGAGTTGCAGCAAGGGTGTGAAGGACCCTTTGGAAGTTCCAGATGTTAGATGTGATTAGCCTGGAGACGCCTCAGCGGAAATGGGCCTCATCTCGCCTGGAGGGGAGAAACTCCTGGATTTTCTCGAGTTGCGGTAGGTGCTCTCAACTTACGACGGGGACCTCAGGGACCCGCTCTAGTGGCCTCAGGAAAGGCCAGTCCCCATGCGAGTTGATCGGGGCCTCTCGGGATTCATCTCCCGTCGTTGCTGGGGCCTAAGACCTTGTGTGGAGCCAGTGCTGGAACCTGAGGATTCCTCTCCAGTGCTGACATGGATCTTGGGGTACTTCTGGAGTCTCCCAGGGGAGTCAGTCCTCGTCTCGAGTGGGGGCATGCACGTGCGCTTTCCTCCCGAGCTGTAGCAGCAGTGTCGCGGTTCCATTCGCGTGGATCAAGGGATCTGTGGCTTTCCCTCGAGGCTTTCCCAGGAGGCTTTCCCACGAGGCTTTCCCAGGAGGCTTTCCCACAGGGCTGTCCCACGTGCCACCGTGGTGTGAGTCGATCCTCGGCTTGAAAGTCAAGGCAGTGCAGGGAAAACAGGTTTCCCTGGAATGTACTGAGACATCTGGGGGACTCTGGGAATGGTGGCACGACCCTGGAGTTCCTCTCGCCTTTCCTGTGGAGAGCGCCTGCTCTTGAGATGCCACGGAAACGCCGGGAATTCTTTCCCGACCACGACAGGGAAAGGATCCCTCCTCTCGAGGTAGGAGGCGGAAACGGGGCTACTGTCGATGTGTGTGGGACTTCGTGTTTCCTCTCGAGTGGAGACGGGTATGTCGGGGAACTTCTTGAGTTGCAGCAAGGGTGTGAAGGACCCTTAGGAAGTTCCAGAGTTTAGGTGTGATTAGCCTCGAGACGCCTCAGCAGAAATTGGCCTCATCTCGCCTGCAGGGGAGAACCTCCTGGATGTTCTCGAGTTGCGGCAGGTGCTCTCGACTTACGACGGGGACCTCAGGGACCCGCTCTGGTGGCCTCAGGAAAGGCCAGTCCTCATGCGAGTTGCTCGGGCGCCTGTCGGGATTCCCCTTCCGTCGATGCTGGGCCTAAGACCTTGTGTGGGGTCATTGCCGGAACCTGAGGATTCCTCTCCAGTGCTGACATGAATCTTGGGATATTTCTGGAGTCTCCCCAGGGGAGTCAGTCCTCGTCTCGAGTGGGGGCATGCACGTTCGCTTTCCTCCCGAGCTGTAGCAGCAGTGTCACGCTTCCATTCGCATGTATCAAGGGATCTGTGGATTTCCCTCGAGGCTTCCACGAGACTTTCCCACGAGGCTTTCCCACGAGGCTTTCCCACAGGGCTGTCCTCGTGTCACCGTGGTGTGAGTCGATCCTCGGCTTGAAAGTCGAGGCAGTGCAGGGAAAAGAGGTTTCCCTGGAATGGACGGAGACATCTGGTGGACTCTGGGAATGGTGGCAAGACCATGGAGTTCGTCTCACCTTTCCTCTGGAGAGCGCCTCCTCTTGAGATGCCACGGAAACGCTGGGAATTCTTTTCCCGACCACACAGGGAAAGGATCCCTCCTCTCGAGGTAGGAGGCGGAAACGGGGCTACTGTCGATGTGTGTGGGACTTCGTGTTTCCTCTCGAGTGGAGACGGGTATGTCGGGGAACTTCTTGAGTTGCAGCAAGGGTGTGAAGGACCCTTTGGAGATTCCAGAGGTTAGGTGTGATTAGCCTCGAGACACCTCAGCGGAAATGGGCCTCATATCGCCTGGAGGGGAGAACGTCCTGAATGTTCTCCAGTTGCGCAGGTGCTCTCGACTTACGACGGGGACCCAGGGACCCGCTCTGGTGGCCTCAGGAAAGGCCAGTCCCTATGCGAGTTGCCAGGGGACCTCTCGGGATTCCTCTCCCGTCGAAGCTGGGGCCTAAGACTATTGTGTGGAGTGGGTGCCGGTACCTGAGGATTCCTCTCCAGTGCTTACGTGGATCTTGGGGTACTTCTGGAGTCTCCCCATTGGGAGTCAGTCCTCGACTCGAGTGGGGGCATGCACGTGCGCTTTCCTCTCGAGCTGTAGCAGCAGTGTCGCGCTTCCATTCGCGTGGATCAAGGGATCTGTGGCTTTCCCTCGAGGCTTTCCCACGATGCTTTCCCACGAGGCTTTCCCAGGAGGCTTTCCCACAGGCGGTCCCACATGCCACCGTGGTGTGAGTCGATCCTCGGCTTGAAAGTCGACGCAGTGCAGGGAAAACAGGTTTCCCTGGAATGGACGGAGACATCTGGGGGACTCTGGGAATGGTGGCACGGACCCTGGAGTTCCTCTCGCCTTTCCTGTGGAGAGCGCCTCCTCTTGAGATGGGACGGGAACGCCGGGAATTCTTTCCAGAGCACGCAGGGAAAGGATCCCTCCTCTCGAGCTAGGAGGCGGAAACGGGGCTCCTCTGGATGTGGGCGGGACTCTCGTGCTTCCTCTCGAGTGGAGACGGGTATGTCGGGGAACTTCTTGAGTTGCAGCAAGGGTGTGAAGGACCCTTTGGAAGTTCCAGAGGTTAGGTGTTAATAGCCTCGAGACCCTCAGGAGAAATGGGCCTCATCTCGCCTGGAGGGGAGAACCTCCTGGATTTTCTCGAGTTGCGGCAGGTGCTCTCTGACTTACGACGGGGACCTCAGGGACCCGCTCTGGTTTCCTCAGGAAAAGGCCAGTCCCCATGCGAGTTGCTCGGGGGCCTCTCGGGATTCCTCTCCCATCGATGCCAGGGGCCTAAGACCTTGTGTGGAGTCGGTGCCGGAACCTGAGGATTCCTCTCCAGTGCAGACATGGATACTTGGCGTACTTCTGGAGTCTCCCCAGGGGAATCAGTCCTCGTCTCGAGTGGGGGCATGCACAGTGCGCTTTCCTCCAGAGCTGTAGCAGCAGTGTCACGCTTCCCTTCGCGTGGATCTAGGGATCAGGGGCTTTCCCTCGAGGCTTTCCCACGAGGCTTTCCCACGAGTCTTTCCCACAGGGCTGTCCCACGTGCCACCGTGGTGTGAGTCGATCCTCGGCTTGAAAGTCGAGGCAGTGCATGGGAAAACTAGGTTTCCCTGGAATGGACTGAGACATCTGGGGGACTCTGGGAATGGTGGCACTGATCCCTGGAGTTCCTTCTTCGCCTTTCCTGTGGAGAGCGCCTCCTCTTGAGATGCGACGGGAACGCTAGGAATTCTTTCTCTGACCACGCAGGGAAAGGATCCCTCCTCTCGAGCTAGCAGGCGGAAACGGGGCCACTCTGGATATGGGCGGGACTCTCCGATTCCTCTCGAGTGGAGACGGTATGTCGGGGAACTTCTTGAGTTGCAGCAAGGGTGTGAAGGACCCTTTGGAAGTTCCAGAGTTTAAGTGTGATTAGCCCCTAGTAGCCTCAGCGGAAATGGGCCTCATCTCGCCTGGAGGGGAGAACCTCCTGGATTTTCTCGGAGTTGCGGCAGGTGCTCTCGACTTACGACTGGGGACCTCAGGGACCCGCTCTGGTGGCCTCAGGAAAGGCCAGTCCCCATGCGAGTTGCTCTGGGGCCTCTCGGGATTCCTCTCCCGTCGATGCAGGGGCCTAAGACCTTGTGTGGAGTCCGGTGCCGGAACCTGAGGATTCCTCTCCAGTTGCTGACATGGATCTTGGGGTACTTCTGGAGTCTCCCCAGGGGAGTCAGTCCTCGTCTCGAGTGGGGCATGCACGTGCGCTTTCCTCCCGGAGCTGTAGCAGCAGTGTCCGCTTCCCTTCGCGTGGATCAAGGGATCTGTGGCTTTTCCCTCGAGGCTTTCCCACGAGGCTTTCTCCACAGGGCTGTCCCACGTGCCACCGTGGTGTGAGTCGATCCTCGGCTTGAAAGTCGAGGCAGTGCAGGGAAAACAGGTTTCCCTGGAATGGACTGAGACATCTGGGGGACTCTGGGAATGGTGGCACGACCCTGGAGTTCCTCTCGCCTTTCCTGTGGAGAGCGCCTCCTCTTGAGATTGCGACGGGAACGCCGGAATTCTTTCCCGACCACGCAGGGAAAGGATCCCTCCTCTCGAGCTAGGAGGCGGAAACGGGGCTCCTCTGGATGTGGGCGGACTCTCGTGCTTCCTCTCGAGTGGAGACGGGTATGTCGGGAACTTCTTGAGTTGCAGCAAGGGTGTGAAGGACCCTTTGGAAGTTCCAGAGTTAGGTGTGATTAGCCTCGAGACGCCTCAGCGGAAATGGGCCTCATCTCGCCTGGAGGGGAGAACCTCCTGGATTTTCTCGAGTTGCGGCAGGTGCTCTCGACTTACGACGGGGACCTCAGGGACCCGCTCTGGTGGCCTCAGGAAAGGCCAGTCCCCATGCGAGTTGCTCGGGGCCTCTCGGGATTCCTCTCCCGTCGATGCTGGGGCCTAAGACCTTGTGTGGAGTCGGTGCCGGAACCTGAGGATTCCTCTCCAGTGCTGACATGGATCTTGGGGTACTTCTGGAGTCTCCCCAGTGGAGTCAGTCCTCGACTCGAGTGGGGGCATGCACGTGCGCTTTCCTCTCGAGCTGTAGCAGCAGTGTCGCGCTTCCATTCGCGTGGATCAAGGGATCTGTGGCTTTCCCTCGAGGCTTTCCCACGAGGCTTTCCCACGAGGCTTTCCCACAGGGCGGTCCCACGTGCCACCGTGGTGTGAGTCGATCCTCGGCTTGAAAGTCGACGGCAGTGCAGGGAAAACAGGTTTCCCTGGAATGGACGGAGACATCTGGGGGACTCTGGGAATGGTGGCAGGACCCTGGAGTTCCTCTCCCTTTCCTGTGGAGAGCGCCTCCTCTTGAGATGGGACGGGAACGCCGGGAATTCTTTCCAGAGCACGCAGGGAAAGGATCCCTCCTCTCGAGCTAGGAGGCGGAAACGGGGCTCCTCTGGATGTGGGCGGGACTCTCGTGCTTCCTCTCGAGTGGAGACGGGTATGTCGGGGAACTTCTTGAGTTGCAGCAAGGGTGTGAAGGACCCTTTGGAAGTTCCAGAGGTTAGGTGTTAATAGCCTCGAGACCCCTCAGGAGAAATGGGCCTCATCTCGCCTGGAGGGGAGAACCTCCTGGATTTTCTCGAGTTGCGGCAGGTGCTCTCGACTTACGACGGGGACCTCAGGGACCCGCTCTGGTTTCCTCAGGAAAGGCCAGTCCCCATGCGAGTTGCTCGGGGGCCTCTCGGGATTCCTCTCCCATCGATGCCAGGGCCTAAGACCTTGTGTGGAGTCGGTGCCGGAAGCTGAGGATTCCTCTCCAGTGCAGACATGGATATTGGCGTACTTCTGGAGTCTCCCCAGGGGAATCAGTCCTCGTCTCGAGTGGGGGCATGCACAGTGCGCTTTCCTCCAGAGCTGTAGCAGCAGTGTCACGCTTCCCTTCGCGTGGATCTAGGGATCAGTGGGCTTTCCCTCGAGGCTTTCCCACGAGGCTTTCCCACGAGTCTTTCCCACAGGGCTGTCCCACGTGCCACCGTGGAGTGAGTCGATCCTCGGCTTGACAGTCGAGGCAGTGCTGGGAAAATAGGTTTCCCTGGAATGGACTGAGACATCTGGGGGACTCTGGGAATGGGGCCTGATCCTGGAGTTCTTTTCGCCTTTCCTGTGGAGAGCGCCTCCTCTTGAAATGCGACGGGAACGCTAGGAATTCTTTCTCGACCACGCAGGGAAAGGATCCCTCCTCTCGAGCTAGCAGGCGGAAACGGGGCCACTCTGGATATGGACGGGACTCTCCGATTCCTCTAGAGTGGAGTCGAGTATGTCGGGGAACTTCTTGAGTTGCAGCAAGGGTGTGAAGGACCCTTTGGAAGTTCCAGAGTTTAAGTGTGATTACCCCTAGTTGCCTCAGCGGAAATGGGCCTCATCTCACCTGGAGGGGAGAACCTCCTGGATTTTCTGGAGTTGCGGCAGGTGCTCTCGACTTACGATGGGGACCTCAGGGACCTGCTCTGGTGGCCTCAGGAAAGGCCAGTCCCCATGCGAGTTGCTCTGGGGCCTCTCGGGATTCCTCTCCCGTCGATGCAGGGGCCTAAGACCTTGGTTGGAGTCGGTGCCGGAACCTGAGGATTCCTCTCCACTTCTGACATGGATCTTGGGGTACTTCTGGAGTCCCCCAGGGGTGTCAGTACTCGTCTCGAGTGGGGCCATGCACGTGCGCTTTCCTCCGGAGCTGTAGCAGCAGTGTCCCGCTTCCCTTCGCATGGATCAAGGGATCTGTGGCTTTCCCTCGAGGCTTTCCCACGAGGCTTTCCCACAGGGCTGTACCACGTGCCACTGTGGTGTGAGTCGATCCTCGACTTGAAAGTCGAGGCAGTGCAGGGAATACAGGTTTCCCTGGAATGGACTGAGACATTCTGGGGGACTCTGGGAATGGTGGCACGACCCTGGAGTTCCTCTCGCCTTTCCTCTGGAGAGCGCCTCCTCTTGAGATGCGACGGGAATGCTGCGAATTCTTTCCCGACCACGCAGGGAAAGGATCAAACCTCTCGAGCTAGAAGGTGGAATCGGGGCTCCTCTGGATGTGGGCGGGACTCTCGTGCTTCCTCTCGAGTGGAGACGGGTATGTCGGGGAACTTCTTGAGTTGCAGCAAGGGTGTGAAGGACCCTTTGGAAGTTCCAGATGTTAGATGTGATTAGCCTCGGAGACGCCTCAGCGGAAATGGGCCTCATCTCGCCTGGAGGGGAGAAACTCCTGGATTTTCTCGAGTTGCGGCTAGGTGCTCTCGACTTACGACGGGGACCTCAGGGACCCGCTCTGGTGGCCTCAGGAAAGGCCAGTCCCCATGCGAGTTGATCGGGGCCTCTCGGGATTCATCTCCCGTCGATGCTGGGGCCTAAGACCTTGTGTGGAGTCCAGTGCCGGAACCTGAGGATTCCTCTCCAGTGCTGACATGGATCTTGGGGTACTTCTGGAGTCTCCCCAGGGGAGTCAGTCCTCGTCTCGAGTGGGGGCATGCACGTGCGCTTTCCTCCCGAGCTGTAGCAGCAGTGTCGCGGTTCCATTCGCGTGGATCAAGGGATCTGTGGCTTTCCCTCGAGGCTTTCCCAGGAGGCTTTCCCACGAGGCTTTCCCAGGAGGCTTTCCCACAGGGCTGTCCCACGTGCCACCGTGGTGTGAGTCGATCCTCGGCTTGAAAGTCGAAGGCAGTGCAGGGAAAACAGGTTTCCCTGGAATGGACTGAGACATCTGGGGGACTCTGGGAATGGTGGCACGACCCTGGAGTTCCTCTCGCCTTTCCTGTGGAGAGCGCCTGCCTCTTGAGATGCCACGGGAAACGCCGGGAATTCTTTCCCGACCACGCAGGGAAAGGATCCCTCCTCTCGAGGTAGGAGGCGGAAACGGGGCTACTGTCGATGTGTGTGGGACTCTCGTGCTTCCTCTCGAGTGGAGACGGGTATGTCGCGGAACTTCTTGAGTTGCAGCAAGGGTGTGAAGGACCCTTTGGAAGATTCCAGAGGTTAGGTGTGATTAGCCTCGAGACACCTCAGCGGAAATGGGCCTCATCTCGCCTGGAGGGGAGAACGTCCTGGAATGTTCTCGAGTTGCAGGCAGGTGCTCTCGACTTACGACGGGGACCTCAGGGACCCGCTCTGGTGGCCTCAGGAAAGGCCAGTCCCTATGCGAGTTGCCAGGGGACCTCTCGGGATTCCTCTCCCGTCGAAGCTGGGGCCTAAGATATTGTGTGGAGTGGGTGCCGGTACCTGAGGATTCCTCTCCAGTGCTTACGTGGATCTTGGGGTACTTCTGGAGTCTCCCCATTGGAGTCAGTCCTCGACTCGAGTGGGGGCATGCACGTGCGCTTTCCTCTCGAGCTGTAGCAGCAGTGTCGCGCTTCCATTCGCGTGGATCAAGGGATCTGTGGCTTTCCCTCGAGGCTTTCCCACGATGCTTTCCCACGAGGCTTTCCCAGGAGGCTTTCCCACAGGGCTGTCCCACATGCCACCGTGGTGTGAGTCGATCCTCGGCTTGAAAGTCGAAGCAGTGCAGGGAAAACAGGTTTCCCTGGAATGGACGGAGACATCTGGGGGACTCTGGGAATGGTGGCAGGACCCTGGAGTTCCTCTCCCTTTCCTGTGGAGAGCGCCTCCTCTTGAGATGCGACGGGAACGCCGGGAATTCTTTCCAGAGCACGCAGGGAAAGGATCCCTCCTCTCGAGCTAGGAGGCGGAAACGGGGCTCCTCTGGATGTGGGCGGGACTCTCGTGCTTCCTCTCGAGTGGAGACGGGTATGTCGGGGAACTTCTTGAGTTGCAGCAAGGGTGTGAAGGACCCTTTGGAAGTTCCAGAGGTTAGGTGTTAATAGCCTCGAGACCCCTCAGGAGAAATGGGCCTCATCTCGCCTGGAGGGGAGAACCTCCTGGATTTTCTCGAGTTGCGGCAGGTGCTCTTGACTTACGACGGGGACCTCAGGGACCCGCTCTGGTTTCCTCAGGAAAAGCCAGTCCCCATGCGAGTTGCTCGGGGGCCTCTCGGGATTCCTCTCCCATCGATGCCAGGGCCTAAGACCTTGTGTGGAGTCGGTGCCGGAAGCCTGAGGATTCCTCTCCAGTGCAGACATGGATATTGGCGTACTTCTGGAGTCTCCCCAGGGGAATCAGTCCTCGTCTCGAGTGGGGGCATGCACATGCGCTTTCCTCCAGAGCTGTAGCAGCAGTGTCACGCTTCCCTTCGCGTGGATCTAGGGATCAGGGGCTTTCCCTCGAGGCTTTCCCACGAGGCTTTCCCACGAGTCTTTCCCACAGGGCTGTCCCACGTGCCACCGTGGAGTGAGTCGATCCTCGGCTTGACAGTCGAGGCAGTGCTGGGAAAATAGGTTTCCCTGGAATGGACTGAGACATCTGGGGGACTCTGGGAATGGGGCCTGATCCTGGAGTTCTTCTCGCCTTTCCTGTGGAGAGCGCCTCCTCTTGAGATGCGACGGGAACGCTAGGAATTCTTTCTCGACCACGCAGGGAAAGGATCCCTCCTCTCGAGCTAGCAGGCGGAAACGGGGCCACTCTGGATATGGACGGGACTCTCCGATTCCTCTAGAGTGGAGTCGAGTATGTCGGGGAACTTCTTGAGTTGCAGCAAGGGTGTGAAGGACCCTTTGGAAGTTCCAGAGTTTAAGTGTGATTACCCCCTAGTTGCCTCAGCGGAAATGGGCCTCATCTCACCTGGAGGGGAGAACCTCCTGGATTTTCTGGAGTTGCGGCAGGTGCTCTCGACTTACGATGGGGACCTCAGGGACCCTGCTCTGGTGGCCTCAGGAAAGGCCAGTCCCCATGCGAGTTGCTCTGGGGCCTCTCGGGATTCCTCTCCCGTCGATGCAGGGGCCTAAGACCTTGTGTGGAGTCGGTGCCGGAACCTGAGGATTCCTCTCCACTGCTGACATGGATCTTGGGGTACTTCTGGAGTCCCCCAGGGGTGTCAGTACTCGTCTCGAGTGGGGCCATGCACGTGCGCTTTCCTCCGGAGCTGTAGCAGCAGTGTCCCGCTTCCCTTCGCATGGATCAAGGGATCTGTGGCTTTCCCTCGAGGCTTTCCCACGAGGCTTTCTCCACAGGGCTGTACCACGTGCCACTGTGGTGTGAGTCGATCCTCGACTTGAAAGTCGAGGCAGTGCAGGGAAATACAGGTTTCCCTGGAATGGACTGAGACATTCTGGGGGACTCTGGGAATGGTGGCACGACCCTGGAGTTCCTCTCGCCTTTCCTGCTGGAGAGCGCCTCCTCTTGAGATTCGACGGGAATGCTGCGAATTCTTTCCCGACCACGCAGGGAAAGGATCCATACCTCTCGAGCTAGAAGGTGGAATCGGGGCTCCTCTGGATGTGGGCGGGACTCTCGTGCTTCCTCTCGAGTGGAGACGGGTATGTCGGGGAACTTCTTGAGTTGCAGCAAGGGTGTGAAGGACCCTTTGGAAGTTCCAGATGTTAGATGTGATTAGCCTGGAGACGCCTCAGCGGAAATGGGCCTCATCTCGCCTGGAGGGGAGAACCTCCTGGATTTTCTCGAGTTGCGGCTAGGTGCTCTCGACTTACGACGGGGACCTCAGGGACCCGCTCTGGTGGCCTCAGGAAAGGCCAGTCCCCATGCGAGTTGATCTGGGGCCTCTCGGGATTCCATCTCCCGTCGATGCTGGGGCCTAAGACCTTGTGTGGAGTCCAGTGCCGGAACCTGAGGATTCCTCTCCAGTGCTGACATGGATCTTGGGGTACTTCTGGAGTCTCCCCAGGGGAGTCAGTCCTCGTCTCGAGTGGGGGCGTGCACGTGCGCTTTCCTCCGAGCTGTAGCAGCAGTGTCGCGCTTCCATTCGCGTGGATCAAGGGATCTGTGGCTTTCCCTCGAGGCTTTCCCACGAGGCTTTCCCACGAGGCTTTCCCACGAGGCTTTCCCACAGGGCTGTCCCACGTGCCACCGTGGTGTGAGTCGATCCTCGGCTTGAAAGTCGAGGCAGTGCAGGGAAAACAGGTTTCCCTGGAATGGACTGGAGACATCTGGGGGACTCTGGGAATGGTGGCACGGACCCTGGAGTTCCTCTCGCCTTTCCTGTGGAGAGCGCCTCCTCTTGAGATGCGACGGGAACGCCGGGAATTCTTTCCAGAGCACGCAGGGAAAGGATCCCTCCTCTCGAGCTAGGAGGCGGAAACGGGGCTCCTCTGGATGTGGGCGGGACTCTCGTGCTTCCTCTCGAGTGGAGACGGGTATGTCGGGGAACTTCTTGAGTTGCAGCAAGGGTGTGAAGGACCCTTTGGAAGTTCCAGAGGTTAGGTGTGATTAGCCTTGAAACAGCTCAGCGGAAATGGGCCTCATCTCGCCTGGAACGGAGAACCTCCTGGATTTTCTCAAGTTGCGGCAGGTGCTCTGGACTTAGCGACGGGGAACACAGGGACCCGCTCTGGTGGCCTCAGGAAAGGCCAGTACCCATGCGAGTTGCTCGGGGGCCTCTCGGGATTCCTCTCCCGTCGATACCGGGGCCTAAGACCTTGTGTGGAGTCGGTGCCGGAACCTGAGGATTCCTCTCCAGTGCTGAAATGGATCTTGGGGTACTTCTGGAGTCTCCCCAGGGGAGTGTCAGTCCTCGTCTCCGAGTGGGCGCCTGCACGTACGCTTTCCTCCCGAGCTGTAGCAGCAGTGTCACGCTTCTCTTCGCATGGGTCAAGGAATCTGTGCCTTTCCCTCGAGCTTTCCCGAGGCTTTCCCAAAGGGCTGTTCCACGTGCCACCGTGGTGGTGTCGATGTCGATCCTCGCCTTGAAAGTCGAGGCAGTGCAGGGAAAACAGGTTTCCCTGGAATGGACTGAGACATCTTGGGGACTCTGGAAATGGTGGCACGACGCTGGAGTTCCTCTCGCCTTTCCTGTGGAGAGCGCCTCCTCTTGAGATGCGACGGGAACGCCGGGAATTCTTTGCCGACCACGAAATGGAAATGATACCTCCTCTCGAGCTAGGAGGCGGAAACGGGGCTCTTCTGGATGTGGGCGGGACTCTCGTGCTTCCCTCTTGACTGGAGACGGGTATGTCGGGGAACTTCTTGAGTTGCAGCAAGGCTGTGAAGGACCCTTTGGAAGTTCCAGAGGTTAGGTGTGATTAGCCTCGAGTCACCTCAGCGGAAATGGGCCTCATCTCGCCTGGAGGGGACAACCTCCTGGATTTTCTCGACTTGCGGCAGGTGCTCTCGACTTGCGACTGGGACCACAGGGACCCGCTCTGGAGGCCTCAGGAAAGGCCAGTCCCCATTCGAGTTGCTTGGGAGCCTTTCGGGATTTCTCTCCCGTCGATGCCGGGGCCTAAGACCTTGTGTGGAGTCGGTGCCGGAACCTGAGGATTCCGCTCCAGTACTGACATGAATCTTGGGGCTACTTCTGGAGTCTCCCCAGGGAAGTCAGTCCTCGTCTGGATTGGGGGCATGCACGTGCGCTTTCCTCCCGAGCTGTAGCAGCAGTGTCGCGCTTCCCTTCGCGTGGATCAAGGAATCTGTGGCTTTCCCTCGAGGCTTTCCCACGAGGCTTTCCCACAGGGCTGTTTCAAGTGCCACCGTGGTGTGAGTCGATCCTCGGCTTGAAAGTCGAGGCAGTGAAGGGAAAACAGGTTTCCCTGGAATGGACTGAGACACCTGGGGGACTCTGGGAATGGTGGCACGACCGTGAAGTTCCTCTCGCTTTTCCTGTGGATATCACCTCCTCTTGAGATGCGACGGGAAATACGGGAATTCTTTCCTGACCACACAGGGAAAGTATCCCTCCTCTCGAGCTACGTGGCGGAATCGGGGCTCCTTGGATGTGGTCGAGACTCTCGTGCTTCCTCTCGAGTTGAGACGGGTATGTCGGGGAACTTCTTGAGTTGAAGCAAGGGTGTGAAGGACCCTTTGGAAGTTCTCGACGTTAGGTGTGTTTCGCCTCGAGACGCCTCAGCGGAAATGGGCCTCATCTCGCCTGGAGGGGAGAACCTCCTGGATTTTCTCGTGTTGCGGCTGGTGCTCTCGACTTACGACGGTGACCTCAGGGACCCGCTCTGGTGGCCTCAGGAAAGGCCAGTCCCCATGCGAATTGCTCGGGGGCCTCTCCGGATTCCTCTCCCGTCGATGCCGGGGCCTAACACCTTGTGTGGAGTCGGTGCCGGAACATGAGGATTCCTCTCCAGTGCTGACATGGATCTTGGGGTACTTCTGGAGCCTCCACCGGGGATTCAGTCCTCGTCTCGACTTAGGTCATTCACGTGCACTTTCCTCCCGAGCTGTAGCAGCAGTGTCATGCTTCCCTTCGCGTGGATGAAGAAATCTGTGGCTTTAACTCGAGGTTTTCGCAGCAGGCTTTCCCACGAGGCTTTCCCACAGGGCTGTCCCACGTGCCACCGTGGTGTGAGTCGATCCTCGGCTTGAAAGTCGAGGCAGTGCAGGAAAAACTAGTTTCCCTGGAATGGACTGAGACATCTGGGGGACTCTGGGAATGGTGGCACGACCCTGGAGTTCCTCTCGCCTTTCCTGTGGAGAGCGCCTGCTCTTGAGATGCGACGGGAACGCCTGGAATTCTTTCCGGAGCACGCAGGAAAAGGATCCCTCCTATCGAGCTAGGAGATGGAAACGGGGCTCCTCTGTATGTGGGCGGGACTCTTGTGCTTCCTCTCGAGTGGAGACGGGTATGTCGGGGAACTTCTTGAGTTGCAGCAAGGGTGTGAAGGACCCTTTGTAAGTTCCAGAGTTTAGGTGTGATTAGCCTCGAGACGCCTCAGCAGAAATTGGCCTCATCTCGCCTGCAGGGAAGAACCTCCTGGATGTTCTCGAGTTGCGGCAGGTGCTCTCGACTTACGACTGGGGACCTCAGGGACCCGCTCTGGTGGCCTCAGGAAAGGCCAGTCCTCATGCGAGTTGCTCGGGCGCCTGTCGGGATTCCTCTCCCATCGATGCCAGGACCTAAGACCTTGTGTGGAGTCGGTGCCGGAACCTGAGGATTCCTCTCCAGTGCAGACATGGATATTGGCGTACTTCTGGAGTCTCCCCAGGGGAATCAGTCCTCGTCTCGAGTGGGGGCATGCACGTGCGCTTTCCTCCCGAGCTGTAGCAGCAGTGTCCCGCTTCCCTTCACGTGGATTTAGGGATCAGGTGCTTTCCATCGAGGCTTTCCCACGAGGCTTTCCCACGAGGCTTTCCCACGAGGCTTTCCCACAGGGCTGTCCCTCGTGTCACCGTGGTGTGAGTCGATCCTCGGCTTGAAAGTCGAGGCAGTGCAGGGAAAAGAGGTTTCCCTGGAATGGACGCAGACATCTGAGGAACTCTGGGAATGGTGGCACGACCCTGGAGTTCGTCTCACCTTTCCTGTGGAGAGCGCCTCCTCTTGAGATGCCACGGAAACGCCGGGAATTCTTTCCCGAGCACGCAGGGAAAGGATCCCTCCTCTCGAGGTAGGAGGCGGAAACGGGGCTACTGTCGATGTGGGTGGGGCTTCGTGCTTCCTCTCGAGTGGAGACGGGTATGTCGGGGAACTTCTTGAGTTGCAGCAAGGGTGTGAAGGACCCTTTGGAAATTCCAGAGGTTAGGTGTGATTAGCCTCGAGACACCTCAGCGGAAATGGGCCGCATCTCGCCTGGACGGGAGAACGTCCTGAATGTTCTCGAGTTGCAGCAGGTGCTCTCGACTTACGACGGGGACCTCAGGGACCCGCTCTGGTGGCCTCAGGAAAGGCCAGTCCCTATGGGAGTTGCCAGGGGACCTCTCGGGATTCCTCTCCCGTCGAAGCTGGGGCCTAAGATATTGTGCGGAGTGGGTGCCGGTACCTGAGGATTCCTCTCCAGTGCTTACGTGGATCTTGGGGTACTTCTGGAGTCTCCCCATTGGAGTCAGTCCTCGACTCGAGTGGGGGCATGCACGTGCGTTTTCCTCTCGAGCTGTAGCAGCAGTGTCGCACTTCCATTCGCGTGGATCAAGGGATCTGTGGCTTTCCCTCGAGGCTTTCCCACGAGGCTTTCCCACGAGGCTTTCCCACAGGGCGGTCCCACGTGCCACCGTGGTGTGAGTCGATCCTCGGCTTGAAAGTCGACGCAGTGCAGGGAAAACAGGTTTCCCTGGAATGGACGGAGACATCTGGGGGACTGTGGGAATGGTGGCAGGACCCTGGAGTTCCTCTCCCTTTCCTGTGGAGAGCGCCTCCTCTTGAGATGGGACGGGAACGCCGGGAATTCTTTCCAGAGCACGCAGGGAAAGGATCCCTCCTCTCGAGCTAGGAGGCGGAAACGGGGCTCCTCTGGATGTGGGCGGGACTCTCGTGCTTCCTCTCGAGTGGAGTTGGGTATGTCGGGGAACTTCTTGAGTTGCAGCAAGGGTGTGAAGGACCCTTTGGAAGTTCCAGAGGTTAGGTGTTAATAGCCTCGAGACGCCTCAGTGGAAATGGGCCTCATCTCGCCTGGAGGGGAGAACCTCCTGGATTTTCTCGAGTTGCGGCAGGTGCTCTTGACTTACGACGGGGACCTCAGGGACCCGCTCTGGTTTCCTCAGGAAAGGCCAGTCCCCATGCGAGTTGCTCGGGGGCCTCTCGGGATTCCTCTCCCATCGATGCCAGGGCCTAAGACCTTGTGTGGAGTCGGTGCCGGAAGCTGAGGATTCCTCTCCAGTGCAGACATGGATATTGGCGTACTTCTGGAGTCTCCCCAGGAGAATCAGTCCACGTCTCGAGTGGGGGCATGCACATGCGCTTTCCTCCAGAGCTGTAGCAGCAGTGTCACGCTTCCCTTCGCGTGGATCTAGGGATCAGGGGCTTTCCCTCAAGGCTTTCCCACGAGGCTTTCCCACGAGTCTTTCCCACAGGGCTGTCCCACGTGCCACCGTGGAGTGAGTCGATCCTCGGCTTGACAGTCGAGGCAGTGCTGGGACAATAGGTTTCCCTGGAATGGACTGAGACATCTGGGGGACTCTGGGAATGGGGCCTGATCCTGGAGTTCTTTTCGCCTTTCCTGTGGAGAGCGCCTCCTCTTGAAATGCGACGGGAACGCTAGGAATTCTTTCTCGACCACGCAGGGAAAGGATCCCTCCTCTCGAGCTAGCAGGCGGAAATGGGGCCACTCTGGATATGGACGGGACTCTCCGATTCCTCTAGAGTGGAGACGGGTATGTCGGGGAACTTCTTGAGTTGCAGCAAGGGTGTGAAGGACCCTTTGGAAGTTCCAGAGTTTAAGTGTGATTACCCCCTAGTTGCCTTCAGCGGAAATGGGCCTCATCTCACCTGGAGGGGAGAACCTCCTGGATTTTCTGGAGTTGCGGCAGGTGCTCTCGACTTACGATGGGGACCTCAGGGACCTGCTCTGGTGGCCTCAGGAAAGGCCAGTCCCCATGCGAGTTGCTCTGGGGCCTCTCGGGATTCCTCTCCCGTCGATGCAGGGGCCTAAGACCTTGGTTGGAGTCGGTGCCGGAACCTGAGGATTCCTCTCCACTTCTGACATGGATCTTGGGGTACTTCTGGAGTCCCCCCAGGGGTGTCAGTACTCGTCTCGAGTGGGGCCATGCACGTGCGCTTTCCTCCGGAGCTGTAGCAGCAGTGTCCCGCTTCCCTTCGCATGGATCAAGGGATCTGTGGCTTTCCCTCGAGGCTTTCCCACGAGGCTTTCCCACAGGGCTGTACCACGTGCCACTGTGGTGTGAGTCGATCCTCGACTTGAAAGTCGAGGCAGTGCAGGGAATACAGGTTTCCCTGGAATGGACTGAGACATCTGGGGGACTCTGGGAATGGTGGCACGACCCTGGAGTTCCTCTCGCCTTTCCTCTGGAGAGCGCCTCCTCTTGAGATTCGACGGGAATGCTGCGAATTCTTTCCCGACCACGCAGGGAAAGGATCAAACCTCTCGAGCTAAAAGGTGGAATCGGGGCTCCTCTGGATGTGGGCGGGACTCTCGTGCTTCCTCTCGAGTGGAGACGGGTATGTCGGGGAACTTCTTGAGTTGCAGCAAGGGTGTGAAGGACCCTTTGGAAGTTCCAGATGTTAGATGTGATTAGCCTGGAGACGCCTCAGCGGAAATGGGCCTCATCTCGCCTGGAGGGGAGAAACTCCTGGATTTTCTCGAGTTGCGGTAGGTGCTCTCGACTTACGACGGGGACCTCAGGGACCCGCTCTGGTGGCCTCAGGAAAGGCCAGTCCCCATGCGAGTTGATCGGGGGCCTCTCGGGATTCATCTCCCGTCGATGCTGGGGCCTAAGACCTTGTGTGGAGCCAGTGCCGGAACCTGAGGATTCCTCTCCAGTGCTGACATGGATCTTGGGGTACTTCTGGAGTCTCCCCAGGGGAGTCAGTCCTCGTCTCGAGTGGGGGCATGCACGTGCGCTTTCCTCCCGAGCTGTAACAGCAGTGTCGCGGTTCCATTCGCGTGGATCAAGGGATCTGTGGCTTTCCCTCGAGGCTTTCCCAGGAGGCTTTCCCACGAGGCTTTCCCAGGAGGCTTTCCCACAGGGCTGTCCCACGTGCCACCGTGGTGTGAGTCGATCCTCGGCTTGAAAGGCAAGGCAGTGCAGGGAAAACAGGTTTCCCTGGAATGGACTGAGACATCTGGGGGACTCTGGGAATGGGGCCTGATCCTGGAGTTCTTCTCGCCTTTCCTGTGGAGAGCGCCTCCTCTTGAGATGCGACGGGAACGCCTAGGAATTCTTTCTCGACCACGCAGGGAAAGGATCCCTCCTCTCGAGCTAGGCAGGCGGAAACGGGGCCACTCTGGATATGGACGCGACTCTCCGATTCCTCTAGAGTGGAGACGGGTATGTCGGGGAACTTCTTGATTTGCAGCAAGGGTGTGAAGGACCCTTTGGAAGTTCCAGAGTTTAAGTGTGATTACCCCTAGTTGCCTCAGCGGAAATGGGCCTCATCTCGCCTGGAGGGGAGAACCTCCTGGAATTTCTCGAGATAGGGCAGTTGCTCTCGACTTCCGACGGGGACCTCAAGGGACCCGCTCTGGGGCCTCAGAAAAGGCCAGTCCCCATGCGAGTTGCTCGGGGCCTCTCGGGATTCCTCTCCCGTCGATGCCGGGGCCTAAGACCTTGTGTGGAGTCGGTTCTGGAATCTGAGGATTCCTGTGCAGTTCTGACATGGATCTTTGGGGTACTTCTGGAGTCTCCCCAGGGGAGTCAGTCCTCGTCTCGAGTGGGGGCATGCACCGTGCGCTTTCCTCCCTAGCTGTAGCAGGCAGTGTCATGCTTCCAGTCGCATGGATCAAGGTATCAGTGGCTTTCCCTCGAGGCTTTCCCACGATGCTTTCCCAACAAGGCTTTCCCACGAGGATTTCCCACAGGGCTGTCCCACGTTCCACCGTGGTGTTAGTCGATCCTCGGCTTGAAAGTCGAGGCAGTGCAGGGAAAACAGGTTCCCTGGAATGGACTGAGACATCTGGGGGACTCTGGGAATGGTGGCACGACCCTGGAGTTCCTCTCGCCTTTCCTGTGGAGAGCGCCTCCTCTTGAGATGCGACGGGAACGCCGGGAATTCTTTCCGACCACGCAGGGAAAGGATCCCTCCTCTCGAGCTAGGAGGCGGAAACGGGGCTCCTCTGGATGTGGGCGGGACTCTCGTGCTTCCTCTCGAGTGGAGACGGGTATGTCGGGGAACTTCTTGAGTTGCAGCAAGGGTGTGAATGACCCTTTGGAAGTTCCAGAGGTTAGGTGTGATTAGCCTCGAGACGCCTCAGCGGAAATGGGCCTCATCTCGCCTGGAGGGGAGAACCTCCTGGATTTTCTCGAGTTGCGGCAGGTGCTCTCGACTTACGACGGGGACCTCAGGGACCCGCTCTGGTGGCCTCAGGAAAGGCCAGTCCCATGCGAGTTGCTCGGGGGCCTCTCGGGATTCCTCTCCCGTCGATGCCGGGGCCTAAGACCTTGTGTGGAGTCGGTGCCGGAACCTGAGGATTCCTCTCCAGTGCTGACATGGATCTTGGGGTACTTCTGGAGTCTCCCCAGGGGAGTCAGTCCTCGTCTCGAGTGGGGGCATGCACGTGCGCTTTCCTCCCGAGCTGTAAGCAGCAGTGTCACGCTTCCCTTCGCGTGGATCAAGGGATCTGTGGCTTTCCCTCGAGGCTTTCCCACCAGAGGCTTCCCACAGGTCTGTCCCACGTGCCACCGTGGTGTGAGTCGATCCTCGGCTTGAAAGTCGAGGCAGTGCAGGGAAAACAGGTTTCCCTGGAATGGACTGAGACATCTGGGGGACTCTGGGAATGGTGGCACGACCCTGGAGTTCCTCTCGCCTTTCCTGTGGAGAGCGCCTCCTCTTGAGATGCGACGGGAACGCCGGGAATTCTTTCCCGACCACGCAGGGAAAGGATCCCTCCTCTCGAGCTAGAGGCGGAAACGGGGCTCCTCTGGATGTGGGCGGGACTCTCGTGCTTCCTCTCGAGTGGAGACGGGTATGTCGGGGAACTTCTTGAGGTTGCAGCAAGGGTGTGAAGGACCCTTTGGAAGTTCCAGAGGTTAGGTGTGATTAGCCTCGAGACGCCTCAGCGGAAATGGGGCCTCATCTCGCCTGGAGGGGAGAACCTCCTGGATTTTCTCGAGTTGCGGGCAGGTGCTCTCGACTTACGACGGGGACCTCAGGGACCCGCTCTGGTGGCTCAGGAAAGGCCAGTCCCCATGCGAATTGCTCGTGGGGAAAGGCCCTGAGGGAAAGATCTGATCCCTTGATCCACGCGAAAGGAGAGCGACGACACTTGCTGCTAAGCTCGGAGGAAAGCGGACGTGCATGCCCCACTCGAGACGAGGACTGACTACCCTGGGGAGACTCCAGAAGTACCCAAGATCCATGTCTGCACTGGAGAGGAATCCTCAGGTTCCGGCACCGACTTCCACACAAGGTCTTAGGCCCCGGCATCGACGGGAGGAGGAATCCCGCGGAGTCCCCGAC
>NW_017212063.1:0-17024 GCF_001704415.2 Capra hircus
TTGAGAAAGAATTCACCGGCGACTCCCGTCGCATCTGTCAAAGTTGGAGGCGCTCTCCACAGAGGAAAAGCGAGGCAGAACTCCAAGGGTCGTGCCACCATTCCCATGAGTCCCCCAGATGCTCAAGTCCATAACACGAAACCAGTTTCCCAAGCAACTGCCTCGACTTTCAAGCCAAGGACGACTCACACCACGTGGGCCGACGTGCGGACAAGCCCAGTGGGTAAAGGTCGTGGGGAAAAGTCCTGGCAAAGCCTCGGTGGGAAAGTCTCCTCGGAAAGCCCACAGATTCCTGGATCACGCGAAGGGAAGCGTGACACTGCTGCTTACAGCTCTGGAGGAAATTGCACCGTGCATGCATCACTACAGACGAGGCTGAGCTCACCTGGGAGACTCCAGAATACCCCCAAGGTCCATGTAACAGCTGGAGAGGTATCTCAGTTCCGGCACCGACTCACACAAGGATACTAAGGCGCGGCATCGACGGGGAGAGGAATCCGAGAGCCCCGAGCAACTCGCTATCGGGTGACGTGCTTTCCTGAGGCCACCAGAGGCGGGTCCCTGAGGACCCCGTCTTAAGTCCACAGCACCTGCCCGCACATCGAGAAAATTCAGGAGGGGTCCCCCCCTTCAGGCGACATGAGGCCCATTTGTGCTGAGGCGTCTCGAGACTAATCACACCTAAACCTCTGGAACTTCCAAAGCGTCTTTCACACCCTTGCTGCAACTCAAGAAGTTCCTCGACATACCCGTCTCCACTCGAGAGGAAGCACGAGAGTCCCACCCACATCCAGGGGAGCCCCGTTTGCGCCTCCTACCTCGAGAGGAGGGATCCTTTCCCTGCGTGGTCGGGAAAGAATTCCCGGTGTTCCTGTCGGATCTCAAGTGGAGGCTCTCTCCACAGGGAAGGCGAGAGGAACTCCAGGGTCGTGCCACCATTCCCAGAGTACCCCAGATGTCTCAGTCCATTCCTGGGAAACCTGTTTTCCCTGCACTGCCTCGACTTTCAAGCCGAGGATCCATTCACACAACGGTGGCACGTGGGACAGCCCTGTGGGAAAGCCTCATGGGAAAGCCTCCTGGGAAAGCCTCGAGGGAAAGCCACAGATCCCTTGATGCACGTGAAGGGAAGCGTGACACTGCTGCTACAGCTTGGGGAGGAAATCGCACGTGCATGCCCTCACTCAAGATGAGGACTGACTCCCCTGGGGAGACTCCAGAAGTACCCCAAGTTCCATGTCAGCACTGGAGACGAATCCTCAGGTTCCGGCACCGACTCCACACAAGATCTTAGGCCCCGCATCACGAGAGAGGAATCCCGTGAGGCCCCCGAGCAACTCGCATGGGGACTGGACTTTCCTGAGGCCACCAGAGCGGGTCCCTGAGGTCCCCGTCATAAGTCGAGAGCACCTGCCGCAACTCGAGAAAATCCAGGAGGTTCTTCCCTCCAGGCGAGATGAGGCCCATTTCCGCTGAGGCGTCTCGAGGCTAATCACACCTAACCTCTGGAACTTCCAAAGGGTCCTTAACACCCTTGCTGCAACACAAGAAGTTCCTCGACATACCCGATTCCAATCGAGAGGAAGGATGAGAGTCCACCCACATCCAGAGGAGCCCCGTTTCCGCCTCATAGTTCCAGAGGAGGGATTCTTTTCCTGTGTGGTTGAGAAAGAATTCCCGGCGATCCCGTCGCATCTCAAGTTGGAGGCGCTCTCCACAGGAAAGGCGAGAGGAACTCCAGGGTCGTGCCACCATTCCCAGAGTCCCCCAGATGCTCAGTCCATAACAGGGAACCAGTTTCCCAGCACTGCCTCGACTTTCAAGCCAAGGACGTCTCACACCACGGTGGCACGTGGGACAGCCCAGTGGGTAAAGGTCGTGGGAAAGCCTCGTGGCAAAGCCTCGTGGGAAAGCCTCCTCGGAAAGCCACAGATTCCTGGATCCACGCGAAGGGAACGTGACACTGCTGCTATAGCTCTGGAGGAAATTGCACGTGCATGCATCCACTAGAGACGAGGACTGACTCACCTGGGAGACTCCCAGAAGTACCCCAAAGTCCATGTAAGCACTGGAGAGGTATTCTCATGTTCCGGCACCGACCTCACACAAGGTATAAGGCGCCGGCATCGACGGGAGAGGAATCCGAGAGGCCCCCCGAGCAACTCGCATGGTGACTGACCTTTCCTGAGGCCACCAGAGCGGGTCATTGAGGACCCCGTCTTAAGTCCACAGCACCTGCCCCAACTCGAGAAAATTCAGGAGGTTCTCCCCTTCAGGCGACATGAGGCCCATTTGTGCTGAGGCGTCTCGAGACTAATCACACCTAACCTCTGGAATTTCCAAAGCGTCTTTCACACCCTTGCTGGCAACTCAAGAAGTTCCTCGACATACCCGTTTCCCCTCGAGAGGAAGCACGAGAGTCCCACCCACATCCAGAGGAGCCCCGTTTCCGCCTCATAGTTCCAGAGGAGGGATCCTTTCCCTACGTGGTCGGGTAAGTATTCCTGGCGTTCCCGGTCGCATCTCAAGAGGAGGCCGCTCTCCACAGGAAAGGCGAGAAGAACTCCAGGGTCGTGCCACCATTCCCAGAGTCCCCAAGATGTTCAGTCCAATCCAGGGAAACCAGTTTTCCCTGCACTGCCTCGACTTTCAAGCCGAGGATCGACTCATACAACGGTGGCAAGTGGGACAGCCCTGTGGGAAAGCCTCGTGGGAAAGCCACTGATCCCTTGATCCACAAGAAGGGAAGCGTGACACTCCTGCTACAGCTCGGGAGCGCACGTGCATGCCCCCACTGGAGACGAGGACTGACTCCCCTGGGAGACTCCAGAAGTACCCCAAGATCCATGTCAGCACTGGAGAGGAATCCTCAGTTCCCGCACTAACTCCACATAAGGTCTTAGGCCCCGGCATCGACGTCAGAGGAATCCCGAGACGCCCCTGAGCCACTCGCATGGGGACTGGCCTTTCCTGAGGCCACCAGAGCGGGTCCCTGAGTTCCCCGTCGTAAGTCCATAGCACCTGCCGAAACTCGAGAATATCCAGGAGGTTCTCCCCTCCAGGCGAGATGAGGCCCATTTCCCCTCAGGTGTCTCGAGGCTAATCACATCTAACATCTGGAACTTCCAAAGGGTCCTTCACACCCTTGCTGCAACTCAAGAAGTTCCCCGACATACCCGTCTCCACTCGAGAGGAAGCACGAGAGTTCCGGCCACATCCAGAGGAGCCCCTTTTCCGCCTCCTAGCTCGAGAGGAGGGATCCTTTCCCTGCCTGGTCGGGAAAGAAATCCGGGTGTTCCCGTCGCATCTCAAGAGGAGGCGCTCTCCACAGGAAAGGCAAGAGGAACTCCAGGGTCGAGCCACCTTCCCAGAGTCTGCCAGAAAATTCCTTGTCGGGTATTTTATTGGCCTTCCGCGTAAAGCTAGCTATTCAGCCTTTTTCCTCCAGTTAATCTTCTTACTACCCCATAATTTCTTAATCTCATCTTACATTAATAAATACACAAGACTTTCCGCGTCAACGCCGTCCATCGGTCGAATTCCCTGGATCCAGCGGGGCTGGACACCGGCACACTGAGATATCTGGGGGACTCTTGGAATGATGGCACGACACTGGAGTTTCTCTCGCCTTTCCTGTGGAGAGCGCCTCCTCACGAGATGCGACGGGAACACCGGGAATTCTTTCCGGAACATACAGGGAAAGGATAACTGACCGCGAGGTACGAGGCGGAAACGGGGCTCCTCTGGATGTGGGCAGGACTCTCGTGCTTCCTCTCGAGTGGAGTCAGGTATGTTGGGGAACTTCTTGAGTTGTAGCAAGGGTGTGAAGGACCCTTTGGAAGTTCCAGAGGTTAGGTGTGATTAGCGTCGAGACGCCTCAGCGGAAATGGGCCTCATCTCGCCTGGAGGGAGAACCTAATGGATTTTCTCTAGTTGCGGCAGGTGCTCTCGACTTACGACGGGGACCTCAGGGACCCGCTCTGGTGGCCTCAGGAAAGGCCAGGCGCCATGCGAGTTGCTCGGGGGCCTCTCAGGATTCCTCTCCCTTCGATGCCGGGGCCTAAGACCTTGTGTGGAGTCGGTGCCGGAACCTGAGGATTCCTCTCCAGTGTGAACATGGATCTTGGGGTAGTTCTGGAGTCTCCCCAGGGGAGTTAGTCGTCGTCTTGTGTGGAGGCATGAACGTGTGCTTTCCTCCCGAGCTGTAGCAGCAGTGTCACGCTTCCCTTTGCATGGATCAAGGGATCTGTGGCTTTCCCTCGTGGCTTTCCCACGAGATTTTCCCACAGGTCTGTCCCACGTGCCATCGTGGTGTGAGTCGATCCTCGGCTAGAAATTCGAGGCAGTGCAGGTAAATCAGGTTTCCCTGGAATGGACTGAGACATCTGGGGGACTCTGGGAATGGTGGCACGACCCTGGAGTTCCTCTCGCCTTTCCTGTGGAGAGCGCCTCCTCTTGAGATGCGCCAGCAACGCCAGGAATTCTTTCCTGACTACGCAGGGAAAGGATCCCTCCTCTCGAGCTAGGAGGCGGAAACGGGGCTCCTCTGGATGTGGGCGGGTCTCTGGTGCTTCCTCTCGTGTGGAGACGGGTATGTCAGGGAACTTCTTGAGTTGCAGCAAGGGTGTGAAGGACCCTTTGGAAGTTCCAGAGGTTAGGTGTGATTAGACTCGAGACGCCTCAGCGGAAATGGGCCTCATCTCGCCTGCAGGGGAGAACCTCCTGGATTTTCTCGAGTTTCAGCAGGTGCTCTCCAGTTACGACCGGGACTTATGTAACCCGCTCTGGTCCGCTCAGGAAATGCCAGTCGACTTGCGAGTTGTTAAGGGGCCTCTCGGGGTTCCTCTCCGGTCGATGACGGGGCCTAAGACCTTGATGGAGTCGGTGCCCGAACCTGAGGTTTCCTCTCCAGTGCTGACATGGATCTTGGGGTACTTCTGGAGTCTCCACAGGGGAGTCATCTTCGTCTCCAATGGGGGCATGCACGTGCGCTTTTCTCCCAAGCATTAGGAGCAGAGTCAATTTCCCTTTGGGTTGATCAAGGGGTTTCTTGTTTTCCCTCGAGGCTTTCCCACGAGGCTTTCCCACGAGGCTTTCCCACAGGGCTGTCCCACGTGCCACCATCGTGTGAGTCGGTCCTCCGCGTGAACGTCGAGGCAGTGCAGGGTAAACAAGTTCCTCTGGAAAGGACTGAGACATCTGGGGTACTCTTGGAATGGTGGAACGACCCTGGAGTTCCTCTCACCTTTCTTGTGGAGGGTGCCTCCTCTTGAGATGCGACAGGTACGACAGGAATTCTTTCCCGGCCAATCAGGGAAAGCATCCCTCACATTGAGCTAGGAGGGGGAATTGGGGCTCCTCTGGATGTGGGTGGTACCCTGGTGATTCCTATGTAGTGGCGACGGGTCTCTCCTGGAACTTCTTGAGTTGCAACAAGGGTGTGAAGGACCCTTTGGAAGTTCCAGAGGTTAGGTGTGATTAGCCTCGAGACGTCTCAGTGGAAATGGGTCTCATCTCGCCTGAAGGGGAGAATCTCCTTCATTTTCTAGAGTTGTGACAGGTGCTCTCGACTTACGACGGGGACCTCAGGGACCCGTTCTGTTGGCCTTAGGAAGACCAGTCCCCATGCGAGTTGCTAGAGGGCCTCTCGGGATTCCTCACCGGTAGATGCCGGGGCCCAAGACCTTCGGTGGAGTGGGGGCCAGAACCTGAGTATTCCTCTCCAGTGCTGACATGTTTTTGGGATACTTCTGAAGTCTCCCAAGGGGAATCAGTCCTCGTCTCGAGTGGGGGCATGGGCATGCTCCTTCCTCCCGAGCTGTAGCAGCAGTGTCATGCTTCCCGTCGCGTGGATCAATGGATCTGTGGCTTTTCCTCTAGGCTTTTCCTAGAGGATTTCCCACGAGGCATTCCCACAGGGCTGTCCCCCTTGCCACCGTGGTGTGAGGCGATCCTCGGCATGAAAGTTTAAGCACTCTGTAAAAACAAGATCCTCTGGAATAAACTGAGACATCTGGGGACGCTTGGAATGGTGGCACGACCATGGAGTTCCTCTCTCCCTTCCTGTGGAGAGCGCCTCCACCTGAGATGCGACGGGAATGCCGGAAGTTCTTTCCCGACCAAGCAGGGAAAGGATCCCTCATCTCTAGCTAGGAGGATGAAACGGGGCTACTCTGGATGTGGGCAGGACCCTCGTGTTTCCTCTCGAGTGGAGATGGGAATGTCGGGGAACTTCTTGAGTTGCAGCAAGTGTGTGAAGGACCCTTTGGAAGTTCCAGAGATTAGATGTAATTAGCCTCGAGACACCTCATTGGAAATTGGCCTCATCTCGCCTGGAGGGGAGAACCTCCTGGATTTTCTCGAGTTGCTCAGGTGCTCCCGACTTACGACGGGGACATCAGGGACCCGCTCTGGTGGCTTCATCAAAGGCCAGTCCCCATGCCAGATGCTGGGGGGCTTCTCTTGATAACTCTCCTGTTGATGCCCGGGCCGAACAACTTGTGTGGATTCGGGGCCAGAACCTGAGGTTTCCTCTACAGTGCTGACATGGATATTGGGGTTCTTCTGGAGTCTCCCCTGGAGAGTCAATCCTCCTCTCAAGTGAGGGCACGCACGTGTGCTTTCCTCCCGAGCTGTAGCAGCAGGGTCACGCTTCCCGTCGTGTGGATCAAGGGATCTGTGGCTTTCCCTGGAGGCTTTCCCACGAGGCTTTCTCACAGGGCTTTCCCTCGTGCCACCGTGGTGTGAGTTGATCCTCAGCGTGAAAGTCGAGGCAGTGCAGGGAAAACAGGTTCCTCTGAATTGGACTGATGCTGGGAGCCAGTATGAGGACTCCCGCCCGTTATAACGTCATGAGGAAGAAAGCTGACATAGGCATGGTGTGTTCAGACTTCAGGGACCCCTCTGGAAGTTCCTACGCACGTACCCCAACAAAAATCTGCCGGCTTTTTTGCTCTGCTTTTCCACTCTTCTGACATTTTCTGGAAAAAGTCAATTCAGGGCTTTAGTCTTCTGGATTTGAAGGAGTGTTTCAATCCAAAAACCCCTCTGAATGCTTTCTAGCCTGCCTGCAGGACTCGTACAGCTGGGCATGTGATTGTTTGAGGCCTCCTTTCCCCAGGAGGCACAGGAAGCTTAAAACATCCTAGGAATGTAGGGGCATCCGAGGAGTCAAAATCTTTATAATAGGACTGATTAAAAGTTTCATTTTTTGGGTCAATGCTTGCTGCTAAATTTTCATATCCTTTATTTTTAGATAGAGTTGGTATATTAAAAAAACAAGTAGTAGACCTGGTATTAGCAACATTAGATCTTTGAGTTAAGTACCTTCTTTGTTATAACCCACTGCACCTTTGTTCTATAGAGATGTAACTTTAATGCTTTAAGGAAATGCAGATTAAAGAAAAACACTTCAGAGGAAACAAAATTAACATTCATTAAGGAAGAGAGCCAAAAAGTGTTTAACAAGCCTCTTGGCCAGAAGATAATGTAAATCACCAGAGACCTTTTGTATACAAAATGATGTACAGAAAGAGTCTGGGGTGCGAACGCTACATAATTTTGTGTTACCCATTGAACTCCATGTTTTATCAAAAGTATAAAAGGCTTTATGAACAATAAAGGATGGGGCCAGTTTCTCGGACCAGTTTCTCGAACTAGTCTCTCGGCCTGGTTTCTTGGGACTCAGGCTCCCCCCGTGTCTTTTTCTCTCTTTCTTCTTCTCTCCCTTTCCTTCTCTCTGCTTTTTACTTTAACTTCAGGCTGAATCTCCACCAGGGGCGCGGAGGCTCGCCAGGTCTACTTACTTGCCTGACTGTTAAGACCTGCACGAAAGGGAGCTTAAGGCGAGGCACCCTTAGATATTCAAGCAGGGGCTGGTGGCCCAACGTAGATGGTGAAAATTCCTTGTCTGGAATTTTATTGGTCTTCCACGTAAACCAAGCTATTCAGCCCTTTTCCTCCAGTTAATCTTCTTACTACACTATAATTTCTTAATCTAATCTTACATTAATAAATAAAAAAGACTTTCCACGACAACGCCGTCCACCTGTCGAATTCCCTGATTCAAGCGGGGCTGGACCCCGGCAGACTGAGATATCTGGGGGACTCTTGGAATGGTGGCACGACCCTGGAGTTCCTCCGCCTTTCCTGTGGAGAGCGCCTCCTCATGAGATGCGACGGGACACCGGGAATTCTTTCCCGAACATGCAGGGAAAGGATACCTGATCTCGAGGTATGAGGCGGAAACGGGGCTCCTCTGGATGTGGGTGGGATTCTCGTGCTTCCTCTCGAGTGGAGTCAGGTATGTCGGGGAACTTCTTGAGTTGCAGCAAGGGTGTGAAGGACCCTTTGGAAGTTCCAGATGTTAGGTATGGTTAGCCTCGAGACGCCTCAGAGGAAAAGGGCCTCATCTCGCCTGGAGGGGAGAACCTCCTGGATTTTCTCGAGTTGCGGCAGGTGCTCTTGACTTACTACGGGGACCTCAGGGACCCGCTCTGGTGGCCTCAGGAAAGGCCAGTCCCCATGCAAGTTGCTCGGGGCCTCTCGGATACATCTCCCGTCGATGCCGGGGCCTAAGACCCTGTGTGGAGTCGGTGTCGGAACCTGAGGTTTCCTCTTCAGTGCTGACATGGATCTTGGGGTACTTCTGGAGTCTCCCCAGGGGAGTTAGTCGTCGTCTTGTGTGGGGGCATGAACGTGCGCTTTACTCCCGAGCTGTAGCAGCAGTGCAACGCTTCCCTTCGCGTGGATCAAGGGATCTGTGGCTTTCCCTCCAGACTTTCCCACGAGGCTTTCCCACAGGGCTGTCCCACGTGCCATCGTGGTGTGAGTCGATCCTCGGCTAGAAATTCGAGGAAGTGCAGGGAAATCAGGTTTCCCTGAAATGGACTGAGACATCTGGGGGACTCTGGGAATGGTGGCACGACCCTGGAGTTCCTCTCCCTTTCCTGTGGAGAGCGCCTCCTCTTCAGATGCGACAGGAACGCCGGGAATTCTTTCCCGACCACGCAGTGAAAGGATCCCTCCTCTCGAGCTAGGAGGCGGAAACGGGGCTCCTCTGGATGTGGGCGGGTCTCTGGTGCTTCCTCTCGAGTGGAGACGGTTATGTCGGGGAACTTCTTGAGTTGCAGCAAGGGTGTGAATGGTCCTTTGGAAGTTCCAAAGGTTAGGTGTGATTAGCCTCGAGAAGCCTCAGCGGAAATGGGCCTCATCTCGCCTGGAGGGGAGAACCTCCTGGATGTTCTCAAGTTGCGGCAGGTGCTCTCGACTTATGACGGGGACCTCAGGGACCCGCTCTGGTGGCCTCAGGAAAGGCCAGTCCCAAGCGAGTTGCTTGGGGTCCTCTCGGGTTTCTTCTCCCGTCGATGCCGGGGCCTAAAACCTTGTGTGTTTACCGTGCTGGAACCTGAGGATTCCTCTCCAGTGCTGACATGGATCTTGGGGTATTTCTGGAGTCTCCCCAGGGGAGTCAGTCCTCGTCTCGAGTGGGGGCATGCACGTGCGCTTTCCTCCCGAGCTGTAGCAGCAGTGCAACGCTTCCCTTCGCGTGGATTAAGGGATCTGAGGCTTTCCCTCGAGGCTTTCCCAGGAGGCTTTCCCACAGGGCTGTCCCACGTGCCACCGTGGTGTGAGTCGATCCTCGGCTTGAAAGTCGCGGCAATCGAGGGAAAACAGATTTCCCTGGAATGGACTTAGACATCTGCGGGACTCTGGGAATGGTGGCAAGGCCCGGGAGTTCCTCTCGCCTTCCAGTGGAGAGCGCCTCCTCTTGAGATGCGACGAGAACGCCGGGAATTCTTTCCCGACCACGCATGGAAAGGATCCCTCCTCTCTAGCTAGGAGGCGGAAACGGGGCTCCTCTGGATGTGGGCGGGACTCTCTTGCTTACTCTCGAGTAGAGACGGGAATATTGGGGGACTTCTTGAGTTGCAGCAAGGGTGTGAAGGACCCTTTGGAAGTTCCAGAGGTTAGGTGTGATTAGCCTCGAGACGCCTCAGCGGAAATGGGCCTCATCTCGCCTGGAGGGGACAACCTCCTGGATTGTTTCTAGTTGCGGCAGGTGGTCTCGTCTTACGACGGGGACCTCAGGGACCCGCTCTGGTGGCCTCAGGAAAGGCCAGGCCCCATGCGAGTTGCTCGGGGGCCTCTCGAGATTCCTCTCCCGTCGATGCCGGGGCCTAAGATCTTGTGTGCGAAACCTGAGGATTCCTCTGCAGTGTTGACATGGATCTTGGGGTACTTCTAAGTCCTCCCAGGGGAGTTAGTCGTCGTCTTGAGTGGGGTCATGCACGTGTGCTTTCCTCCCGATCTGTAGCAGCAGTGTCACGCTTCTCTTCGCGTGGATCAAGGGATCTGTGGCTTTCCCTCGTGGTTTTCCCACGAGGCTTTCCCACGAGGCTTTCCCTCAGGGCTGTCCCACGCGCCACGGTGGTGTGAGTCGATCCTCGGCTTGAAAGTCGAGGCAGTTCAGGGAAAACAGGTTTCCCTGGAATGGACTGAGACATCTGGGGGACTCTGGGAATGGTGGCACGACACTGGAGTTCCTCTAGCCTTTCCAGTTGAGAGCACCTCCTCTTGAGATGCGACGGGAACGCCGGGAATTCTTTCCCGACCACGCAGGGAAAGGATCCCACCTCTCGAGCTATGCGGCGGAAACGGAGCTCCTCTGGATGTGGGCGGGACTCTCGTTCTTCCTCTCGAGTGGAGATGGGTATGTCGGGGAACTTGTTGAGTTGCAGCAAGGGTGAGAAGGACCCTTTGGAAGTTCCAGAGGTTAGGTGTGATTAGCCTCGAGACGCCTCAGCGGAAATGGGCCTCATCTCGCCAGGAAGGGTGAACCTCCCGGATTTTCTCAAGTTGCGGCAGGTGCTCTGGACTTACACGGGGAACTCAGGGACCCGCTCTGGTGGCCTCAGGAGAGGCCAGTCCCCATGTGAGTTGCTCGGAACCTCTAGGGATTCCTCTCCCGTCGATGACAGGGCCTAAGACCTTGTGTGGAGTTGGTCCCGGAACCTGAGGATTCCTCTCCAGTGCTGACATGGATCTTGGGGTACTTCTGGAGTCTCCCCAGGGGAGTCAGTCCTCGTCTCGAGTGGGGGCATGCACGTGCAATTTCCTCCCGAGCTGTAGCAGCAGTGTCACGCTTCCGCTCCCGTGGATCAAGGGATCTGTGGCTTTCGCTCGAGGCTTTCCCACGAGGCTTTCCCACGAGGCTTTCCCACAGGGCTATCCCACGTGCCACCGTGGTGTGAGTCGATCCTCGGCTTTAAAGTCGAAGCAGTGCAGGGAAAACAGGTTTCCCCGGAAAGGACTGAGACATCTGGTGGA
The DNA here is from genome assembly GCF_001704415.2 of Capra hircus. Taxonomy (NCBI): domain Eukaryota; kingdom Metazoa; phylum Chordata; class Mammalia; order Artiodactyla; family Bovidae; genus Capra; species Capra hircus. Next base: position 11,329 of record NW_017212063.1, read on the forward strand.
CTCAGGGAATGGTGGCACGACCCTGCAGTTCCTCTCGCCTTTCCTGTGGAGAGCGCCTCCTCTTGAGATGTGACGGAAACACCAGGAATTCTTTCCCGACCACGCAGGGAAAGGATCCCTCCTTTCGAGCTATGAGGCGGAAGCGGGGCTCCTCTGGATGTGGGCAGGACTCTCGTGCTTCCTCTCGAGTGGAGATGGGTATGTCGGGTTACTTCTTGAGTTGCAGCAAGGGTGTGAAGGACCCTTTGGAAGTTCCAGAGGTTAGGTGTGATCAGACTCGAGACGTCTGAGCGGAAATGGGCCTCATCTCGCCTGGAGAGGAGAACCTCCTGGATTTTCTCGAGTTGCGGCAGGTGCTCTCACCTTACAACGGGGACCTCAGGGACTCGCTCTGGTGGCCTCAGGAAAGGCCGGTCCCCATGCGAGTTGCTATTTGGCCCTCTCGGGATTCCTCTCCCGTCGATGCCGGGGCCTAAGACCTTGTGTGGAGTTGATGCCGGAACCTGAGGATTCCTCTCCAGTGCTGACATGGATCTTGGGGCACTTCTGGTTTCTCCCCAGGGGAGTCAGTCCTCGTCTCCAGTGTGGGCAATCACGTGCGCTTTCCTCTCGAGCTGTAACAGCAGAGTCAGGCTTCCCTTCGCGTGGATCAAGGGATCTGTGGCTTTTCCTCGAGTCTTCCCATGAGGCTTTCTCTCAGGGCTATTCCACTTCCACCATGGTGTGATCGATCCTCGGCGTGAAAGTCGAACCAGTGCAGGGAACACAGGAACCTCCTTCCCCACAGTAGGGCGTACACTGTCGCCTTGTTCGGGTATCTCCAGGGCACTCGCGCTTGGGGGTTGCCTGTGGATATGCGGGCCTCAGGCTCCACGTCAGAAAAGCCCCAAATGGCATTAGCTGCCAGTCCAGAGGCTGGCCCCTCAGGTCTCTGGCCGGAGCCTTGGGCTCCAGGCAACTCAAAGCCCTCGGGGGTGGCACTCTGGGACTGCCGTAGGGAATGGACGCCAAGAGCCCACTGAGGAGTTGGGGAGGGGGCAGGGGGGAAACAGAGGCGAGGACAGCGAGGGATCTAGGTGGAGGCGCTGGAGAGAGCGTCTGGTGTCCCAGAATGCCTCAGAGGAGCCAGCGGGGGACAGTCGAGGCCCAGGGACCTGTGGAATGTGAAAAGGCGGGAAATCCCAGAGCAAGGCAGGCTGGGAAAGGGGGCGTTGGTGGCCAATTCAAAGGGACCTAGGGGCGTTTCCTGGGCGGTGAGTTCCCTTGGCACTGCTGAGGGCCCCTGATTGATCCACCCGGGATTGATCCCACCCCCCGCTGAGAGGGAGGGCCACAAACCAAAGCCCCCAAACTGCCCGCCCACCCCAACGGGGATCTTGGCGGTCCGGGGCACAGCCGTGCCCGGGAAAAGCCCACTCACTCCACGGGACTCCGTCCAGGGTCTCTGCTTGGAAAGAGGCCAGGGGCGGCCCCCTCCATCTACCCACCCAAACCTTATTGACGTCAATGTGGGCGGAGCCGCCTCCCGCTTTCCAGAGTCCTGAGCTGCTGGTCCCCGCCCACTCGGCCAGCAGTCTGCAGCGTGCCCGTGTGCCTCTCCCACCATGGCTTCGTCCGGCTCCTCCAGCACCTCAAGCAGTACGTTTGCCCTCGGTCCCTGTGGTCGGATCACATCTCAGGGGATTTGCGGGTGGCCTGGGCAAGGGCTCTCGGCCAACGTGTTGACCCCCCTCCCACCCGAGAACGGCGGGGACCCATCGGCCAGGCCCGGGGTTCCGAGGCGTCAGGTGTGCCCAAATTCGGAGGGCGTGGCATCGTTCGTTCATCTTGCTCCTTTGGCACACGCATGGCTTCTCCGTTCTCTTTTCTGGGAAGACAGTGTTGTTTCAGGGGGCGTGCTGCTGGGGGCGGGGCCGGGGTTGGGTGGGGGTGGGAGCAGGTGCTGTGCTGGGATGAGGCCCTTTATCCTCATATCTTTCTGTGGGAATGGGAGTCGGGGAGCTCTGTGGCCTTGCTGCCTTTAGTGGCTTCCTCTGCGCAGGGGCCTAGTGGCTTCTGCCTTTTGTCAGGCGTTACGGGGTTTGGGCTTCGCTTTGGTGGCCTTGGCCTTTGCTTGGCCTGGGCCTTGGCCTGGCCCTTGGCGTTGCCCTTGCCCTTGCCTTGGCCTTGGGCTGGGCCTTGCCTTGCCCTTGAATTTGAACTTGACCTTGACCTTGACCTTGACCTTGACTTTGAACTTGAACTTAACCTTAACCTTGAACTTGGCCCTGAACTTGACCTTGACCTTGGAAGTTGACCTTGACCTTGAACTTGACCTTGACCTTGAACTTGAACTTGAACTTGACCTTTACCATGAACCTGAACTTGACCTTGACCTTGAACTTCAACTTGACCTTGAACTTGAACTTGACCTTGACCAACAACGGGAGACCTCGAGATTTGCTCAGAGCACCGGAGGTCCAGAAGCAGGGCCCTGTATCTCCCCTTCCCTTTGTGATCATTGCAAAGACATTCCTAGCTGATAGCGGGAGTGCCCCTGAAGAAGCAAGCAGTGGGAGTGTGTTTGACACGACTGTGTGCCTTCCTGGCCTCATCTCCACAAGGGGCCTTTCCTCTCGAAGTAGGCCCCATGTCCCCTTGGGGAGGGTGTCATGCCTCTTTTCTCCTCACTGCCAAAGGGTGGAGCCAAGCTCGCTCTGTCAGAGGTACAAAAACAGCAATTGAATGGATTTTCAAGCTCTTGCTAGGCTGCACCTTTTCAGGGCCCACTTTACTGAAACAGGTGCTCTGTGGCCCCTGGTTGGGTATGCAGGTTCACAAACAGGGTGAGATCCTGTCCAAGCCAAGAATTTTCCTGAAAGACCTAGGCTCACTAGAGCTCTCCTCCAGAGAAAAGGGGATAGAGGAGATGTATGGAGGAGTCTTTGCCTTTCCCTGTGAGTGTGGGGCTACTCCCTACAGCCCCAAGCTCAGAGATAACTGCCTCTAAGAAAGGAATGGCAAGAAGCGCTATTCTTGGAGGTTGGGACAGGGAGTTCGCAGCATGTGGGGAAAGAAAGACTTCTTCGGGGAAGAAGAGGCAACCACCTGGGGTGTGTTTGCAAGCCTCTATTTGGAAGGAACGGGTTTGCTTATACAACTGAAGACCTCCAGATCTGCTCAGAGGACTGAAGTTCCAGAGACAGGGCCATGTATCTCCCCTTCCCTTTGAGATCCTTGCAAAGACATTCCTAGCAGATCGTGGGAGTGCCCATGAAGAAGCAAGCATCGGGAGTGTGCTTGACATCACTGGCTGCTACCTGGGCTCAGCTCCTCAAGGGGCCTTTCTCTCCTGGTAGGCCCTATGTCCCCTTTGGGAGACGGGTTGGCCTCTTCCCTCCACACTGCCAAAGGGTGGAGGTGGAGCAAACTCGTTCTCCTCCGAGGTAAAAAAAAAAAAAGACAAATGGATGGATTTTAAGCTCTTGCTATGCTGCACCCTCCAGGACCCACTCGAGCAAAACAGGTGCCCTGTGGCCCCTAGGTCGGGTATGCAGGTTCACACACCGGTGTGTGATCCCGTCAAAGCCAAGAATTTTTCTGACAGACCTAGGCCACTAGAGCTCGTCCTCCAGAGGAAAGGGGACAGAAAAGACGTGTGTGTGGATGGTGGCTCTGCCTTTCCAGGTCCCAATCTCAGGGATAACTGCCCGTAAGAAAGGACCTGCTGCTACTGCTGCTGCTAAGTTGCTTCAGTCGTGTGTCAGACTCTGTGCGACGCCATAGACGGTAGCCCACTAGGCTCCCCCGTCCCTGGGATTCTCCAGGCAAGAACAGTAAGTGGGTTGCCATTGCCTTCTCCAATGCATGAAAGTGAAAATGAAAGTGCAGTCGCTCAGTCGTGTCCCGACCCTCAGCGACCCCACGGACTGCAGGCCTACCAGGCTTCTCCGTCCATAGGATTTTCTGAAAGGAACTGCAAGAAGCGCTTTTCCAGGAGGCTGGGAAAGGAGTTCGCAGGATGTGGGGAAAGAGAGCCTCCTTCGGGAAGAATAGGCGGCCACTTGTTTTGTGTTGCAAACCTCTATTTGGAAGGAACAGGTTAGCTTATACAAAGGGAGACCTCCAGATCTGCTCAGAGGACCAAAGTTGCAGAGGCAGGTCGGTGTATATTTCCCTTCACTTTGCGATCCTTGCCAAAGACATTCCTTGCTGATAGATGATTCAGCAAGGGCCTTTGAGACTGTTGTTTTCTTTCCTAGGTTCAAAGATTCCTTCAGTTCCTAATATAGATATCCTAGAAATTATGTGACATCCGTGAAAATCTGATATGTCCTGGTCAAATGCTGTCAGTTATAATTCCAGTTATCATATTAAAGCATTTCAAGTCGCAGCAGTGACCAGATTACATTGTCAATTTCTATTTAATCAGGTTTTTAACCATGTCCTCTATGGTTTCACACTGATGCCTTTGCAGAAATACTGCTACTTCAAGATATATGGAATATACTTTTTTTAAGCTTACCGATAATTTGTTTGTTTTTTTGTTTGTCTTCTGGTAAGCTGGTACCAGATGGAATTTAGTCTCCTCTCTAGGTTAAGAGAACAAAGTTTTCTTAGAATGCAATTTTTGATAACAGACTATGAGTTTTCTTTACCTTTCATTGATTTATAATTGTTTTCATCATCTGTTTTTTTACTTCGGTAAAGTAAATAAGCCTTATTTAAGATTTTGGTACATGTAGGATGGACTAAGCTTTCCCACTCTTGCAAGTTCCCTTAACCCTTCAGATTCTTCTCGTGGGACCAAGATCTCACTTTCCTCCAGAGGGACAATCCAAGCTTTTTATTAGTTGATCTGCCCTGACATCAGAGTCCATTTGAGCATGAGTTGGCATATAATTTAGGCATGAAACTATGACTACATAAAGAAAAGGTGACTTTATGATTCAGGGATGGCCATGATATGCCTTGCACTTCAGAGAAAATGGGTTTAAAATGATTTTTTTTTCTTCAAAACTGCACAGCCAGTTCTTTCAGCATATGCAATTGAAAACATCTAGTCATTAGGTCAGTTTTCATTCCAATCCAAAGAAAGGCAATGACAAAAATATTCAAGGTGCTGCACAATTGCACTCATCTCACACACTAGTAAAGTAATGCTCAAAATTCTCCAAGTTCACATGAACTGTGAACTTCCAAATGTTCAAGAGGGATTTAAAAAATGCAGAGAAACCAGAGATCAAACTGCCAACATCCACTGGATCATTGAAAAAGCAAGAGAGTTCCAGAAAAAAAGACATCTATTTCTGCTTTATTGACTATGCCAAAGCCTTTGACTGTGTGGATCACAATAAACTGGGAAAAATTCTGAAAGAGATGGGAATACCAGACCACCTGACCTGTCTCTTGAGAAACCTGTATGCAGGTCAGGAAGAAACAGTTCGAACTGGACATGGAACAACAGACTGGTTCTAAATAGGAAAAGGAATATGTCAAGGCTGTATATTGTCAGCCTGCTTATTTAACTTATATGCAGAGTACATCATGAGAAACACTGGCTGGAGGAAGCACACGCTGGAATCCAGATTGCTGGGAGAAATATCAAGAATCTCAGATATGCAGATGACACCACCCTTATGGCAGAAAGTGAAGAAGAACTAAAGAGTCTCCTGATGAAAGTGAAAGAGGAGAGTGAAAAAGTTAGCTTAAAGCTC
>NW_017212064.1:0-17021 GCF_001704415.2 Capra hircus
CTGTGAGATCGATCCTCGGCTTTCGAAAGTCGAGGCAGTGGAGGAAAAACAGCGTTTCCTGATATTGACAGAGATATCTGGGGGACTCTGGGAATGGTGGCACGACCCTGGAGTTCCTCTCGCCTTTCCTGTGGAGAGGGCCTCCTCTTGAGATGCGACTGGAACGCCGGGAATGCTTTACAGACCACGCAGGTAAAGGATCCCTCCTCTCGAGCTATGAGGTGGAAACGGTGCTCCTCTGAAAGTGGGCGGGAAAATCTTGATACTCTCGAGTGGAGCGGGTATGTCGAAGAACTTCTTGAGTTGCAGCAAAGGGTGTGAAGGACCTTTGGAAGTTCCAGAGGATAGGTGTGATTAGCCTCCAGATGCCTCAGCGCAAATGGGCCTCATCTCGCCTTTAAGGACGCCAAGATCCATGTCAACACTGGAGAGGAATCCTCAGGTTCCGGCACCGACTCCACACAAGGTCTTAGGCCCCGGCATCTCGGGAGAGGAATCCCGGAGAGGCCCAAGAGCAACTTCCATGGGACTGGCCTTTCCTGAGGCCACCAGAGCGGGTCCCTGAGGTCCCCGTCGTAAGTCGAGAGCACCTGCCGCAACTCGAGAAAAATCCAGGAGGTTCTCCCCTTCAGGCGAGATGAGGCCCATTTCCGCTGAGGCGTCTCGAGGCTAATCACATCTAATATCTGGAACTTCCAAAGGCGTCCTTCACACCCTTGCTGCAACTCAAGAAGTTCCCCGACATAGCCGTCTCCACTCGAGAGGAAGCACGAATGTCCCGCCCAAATCCAGAGGAGCCCCGTTTCCGCCTCCTAGCTCGAGAGGATGGATCCTTTCCCTGCGTGGTCGGGAAAGAATTCCCGGGTTCCCGTCGCATCTCAAGAGGAGGCGCTCTCCACAGGAAAGGCGAGAGGAACTCCAGGGTCGTGCCACCATTCCCTGAGTCCCCCAGATGTCTCAGTCCATTCCAGGGAAATCTGTTTTCCCTTCACTGCCTCGACTTTAAAGCCGAGGATCGACTCACACCACAGGTGGCACGTGGGAAAGCCCTGTGGGAAGCCTCGTGGAAAGCGTCATGGGAAAGTCTAGAGGGAAAGCCACAGATCCCTTGATCCATCGAAAAGGGAAGCGTGAAACTGCTGCTACAGCTCCGGAGGAAATCACACGTGCATGCCCTCTCTCGTGACGAGGACTGACTCCCCTGGGGAGACTCCAGAAGTACCACAAGATCCATGTCGGCACTGGAGAGGAATCCTCAGGTTCCGTCACTGAGTCCACACAAGGTCTTAGGCCCCAGCATCGACGGGAGAGGAATCCCGAGAGGCCCGGGAGAAACTCGCATGCGGACTGGCCTTTCCTGAGGCCACCAGAGCGGGTCCCTGAGGCCCTCGTCGTAAGTCGAGAGCACCTGCCGCAAGTCGAGAAAATCCAGGAGGTTCTCCCCTCCAGGCGAGATGAGGCCCATTTCGGCTGAGGCAACTACGGGGTAATCACACTTAAACTCTCGAACTTCGAAAGGGTCCTTCACACCCTTGCTGTAACTCAAGAAGTTCCCCGACATACCCGTCTCCACTCAAGAGGAACCCGAGCGTCCCGCCCGTATCCAGAGTGGCCCCGTTTCCGCCTGCTAGCTCGAGAGGAGGGATCCTTTCCCTGCGTGGTCCTGAAAGAATTCCTAGCGTTCCCGTCTCATCTCAAGATGAGGCGCTCTCCACAGTAAAGGCGAGAGGAACTCAAGTATCAGGCCCCATTCCCAGAGTCCCCCAGATGTCTCAGTCCATTCCAGGGAAACCTGTTTTCCCTGCACTGCCTCCACTTTCAAGCTGAGGATCGACTCACACCACAAGGGCACGTGGAAAAGCCCTGTGGGAAAGCCTCGTGGGAAAGCCTCATGGGAAAGCCTCGAGGGAAAGCCCCTGATCCCTTGATCCAAGCGAAGGGAACCGTGACACTGCTGCTACAGGTCGGGAGGAAAGCGCACGTGCATGCCCCCACTCGAGACGAGGACATACGCCTCTGGGGAGACTTCAGAAGACCCCGAAGATCCATGTCGGCACTGCAGAGGAATCCTCACGTTCCCGCACTGACTCCACACAAGGTCTTAGGCCCCGGCATCGAGGGGAGAGGAATCCCGAGAGGCCCCCGAGCAACTCACATGGGGACTGGCCTTTCCTGAGGCCACAAGAGCGGGTCCCTGAGGTCCCAGTCGTAAGTCGAGAGCACCTGCCGCAATTCGAGAAAATCCAGGAGGTTCTCCCCTCCAGGCGAGATGAGGCCCATTTCCGCTGAGGCGTCTCCAGGAAAATCACACCTAACCTCTGGAACTTCCAAAGGGTTCTTCACACCCTTGCTGCAACTCAAGAAGTTCCCCGACATACCCGTCTCCACTCGAGAGGAAGCAGGAAAGTCCCGCCCACATCAAGAGGAGCCACGTTTCCGCCTCCTAGCTCGAGAGGTTTGATCCTTTCCCTGCGTGGTCAGGAAAGAATTCGCGGCGTTCCCGTCACATCTGAAGAGGAGGCGCTCTCCAGAGGAAAAGCGAGAGGAACTCCAGGTACCTGCCACCATTCCCAGAGTCCCCCAGATGTCTCAGTCCATTCCTGGGAACCTGTATTCCCTGCACTGCCTCGACTTTCAAGCCGAGGATCGACTCACACCACAGTGGCACGTGGAGCAGCCCTGTGGGAAAGCCTCCTGGGAAGCCTCGAGGGAAAGCCACAGATCCCTTGATTCACGCGAAGGTAAGCGTGACAATGTTGCTAAAGCTCGGGAGGAAAGTGCACGTGCATGCCCCCACTCGAGTAGAGGACTGACTGTCCTGGGGAGACTCCAGAAGTACCCCAAGATCCATGTCAGCACTGGAGAGGAATCATCAGGTTTCGGCACCGACTCCACAGAAGGTCTTAGGCCCCGGCATCTACGAGAGAGGAATCCCGAGAGGCCCCGGAGCAACTCGCATGGGGACTGGCCTTTCCTGAGGCCACCAGAGCGGGTCCCTGAGGTCCCCTCGTAAGTCGAGAACACCTTCCGCAACTCGAGAAAATTCAGGAGGTTCTCCCCTCCAGGCGAGATGAGGCCCATTTCCGCTGAGGCGTCTCGAGGCTAATCTCACCTAACCTCTGGAATTTCCAAAGGGTCCTTCACACCCTTGCTGCACCTCAAGAAGTTCCCCGACATACCCATCTCCACTCGAGAGGAAGCACGTGAGTCCCGCCCACAACCAGAGGATCCCCGTTTCCCCCTCCTAGTTCGAGAGGTGGGATCCTTTCCCTGTGTGGTCGGAAAAGAATTCCCGGCGTTCCCGTCGGATCTCAGAGGAGGCGCTATCCACAAGAAAGGCGAGAGGAACTCCAGGGTCGTGCCACCATTCCCAGAGTACCCGAGATGTCTCAGTCCATTCCAGGGAAACCTGTTTTCCCTGCTTGCTTCGACTTTCAAGTCGAGGATCAACTCACACCACGGTGGCACGTGGGACAGCCCTGTGGGAAAGCCTCGTGGGAAAGCCTTGAGGGAAAGACACAGATCCCTTGATCCACGTGAAGGGAAGCGCGACACTGCTGCTACAGCTCGGGAGGAAAGCTCACGTGCATGCCCCCACTCGAGACGAGGACTGACTCCCCTGGGGAGACTCCAGAAGTACCCCAAGATCCATGTCAGCACTGGAAAGGAATCCTCTGGTTCCGGCACCACTCCACACAAGGTCTTAGGCCCCAGCATCGACGGGAGAGGAATCCCGAGAGGCCCCCGAGCAACTCGCATGCGGACAGGCCTTTCCTGAGGCCACCAGAGCGGGTCCTCTTAGGTCCCCGTCATAAGTCGAGAGCACCTTCCGCAACTCTAGAAAATCCAGGAGGTTTTCCCCTCCAGGCGAGATGAGGCCCATTTCCGCAGAGGCGTCTCGAGGCTAATCACACCTAACCTCTGGAACTTCCAAAGGGTCATTCACACCCTTGCTGCAACTCAAGAAGTTCCCCGACATACCCGTCTCCACTTGAGAGGAAGCACGAGAGTCCCGCTCACATCCAGAGGTGCCCCGTTTCCGCCTCCTAGCTCGAGAGGAGGGATCCTTTCCTTGCGTGGTCGAGAAAGATTTCCCGGCGTTCCCGACGCATCTCAAGAGGTCGCGCTCTCCAGAGGAAAGGCGAGAGGAACTCCATGGTCGTGCCACCAATCCCAGAGTCCCCCAGATGTCTCAGTCCATTCCAGGGAGACCTGTTTTCCCTGCACTGCCTCGACTTTCAAGCCGAGGATCGACTTACACCACGGTGGCACGTGGGACAGCCCTGTGGGAAAGCCTCGTGGGAAAGCCTTGTTGGAAAGCCTCGTGGGAAAGCCTCGAGGGAAAGCCACAGATCCCTTGATCCACGCGACTGGAGCATGACACTGCTGCTACAGCTAGGGAGGAAAGCGCAGGTGCATGCCCCCACTCGAGACGAGGACTGACTCCCCTGGGGAGACTCCAGAAGTACCCCAAGATCCATGTCAGCACTGCAGAGGAAACCTCAGGTTCCGGCACTGACTCCACACAAGGTCTTAGGCCCCCGGCATCGACGGGAGAGGAATCCTGAGAGGCCCCGAGCAATTCACATGGGGAGTGGCCTTTTCTGAGGCCCCCAGAGCGGGTCGTTGAGGTCCCCGTCGTAAGTCGAGAGCAACTACCCTATCTCGAGAAAATCCAGGAGGTTCTCCCCTCCAGGCGAGATGAGGCCCATTTCCGCTGAGGCGACTGGAAGCTAATCACCCCTAATCTTTGGAACTTCCAAAGGGTCCTTCACAGCCTTGCTGCAACTCAAGAAGTTCCCCGACATACCCGTCTCCACTCGAGAGGAAGCACCAGAGTCCCGCCCACATCCAGAGGAGCCCCGTTTCCGCCTCCTAGCTCGAGAGGAGGTATCCTTTCCCACCGTGGTCGGGAAAATATTCCCGGCGTTCCCGTTGCATCTCAAGACGAGGCGCTCTCCACAGGAAAGGCGAGAGGAACTCCAGGGTCGTGCCACCATTCCCAGAGGCCGCTGGATGTCTCAGTCCAATTAGAGGGAAAACTTTTTTCCCTGCACTGGCTCGACTTTCAAGCCGAGGATCGACTCACACCACGGTGGCAAGTGGGACAGCCCTGTGGGAAAGCCTCGTGGGAAAGCCTTGAGGGAAAGACACAGATCCCTTGATCCACGCGAAGGGAAGCGCGACACTGCTGCTACAGCTCGGGAGGAAAGCGCACGTGCATGCCCCCACTCGAGACGAGGACTTACTCCCCTGGGGAGACTCCAGAAGTACCCCAAGATCCATGTCAGCACTGGAGAGGAATCCTCTGGTTCCGGCACCGACTCCACACAAGGTCTTAGGCCCCGGCATCTTCGGGAGAGGAATCCCGAGAGGCCCAAGAGCAACTTCCATGGCAACTGGCCTTTCCTGAGGCCACCAGAGCGGGTCCCAGAGGTCCCCATCGTAAGTCGAGAGCACCTGCCGCAACTCGAGAAAATCCAGGAGGTTCTCCCCTCCAGGCGAGATGAGGCCCATTTCCGCTGAGGCATCTCGAGGCTAATCACACCTAACCTCTGGAACTTCCAAAGGGTCATTCACACCCTTGCTGCAACTCAAGAAGTTCCCCGACATACCCGTCTCCACTTGAGAGGAAGCACGAGAGTCCCGCTCACATCCAGAGGAGCCCCGTTTCCGCCTCCTAGCTCGAGAGGAGGGATCCTTTCCTTGCGTGGTCGAGAAAGATTTCCCGGCGTTCCCGACGCATCTCAAGAGGTCGCGCTCTCCAGAGGAAATGCGAGAGGAACTCCATGGTTCGGCCACCAATCCCAGAGTCCCCCAGATGTCTCAGTCCATTCCAGGGAGACCTGTTTTCCCTGCACTGCCTCGACTTTCAAGCCGAGGATTGACTAACACCACGGTGGCACGTGGGACAGCCCTGTGGGAAAGCCTCGTGGGAAAGCCTTGTTGGAAAGCCTCGTGGGAAAGCCTCGAGGGAAAGCCACTGATCCCTTGATGCACGCGACTGGAGCATGACACTGCTGCTACAGCTCGGGAGGAAATCGCACGTGCCTGCCCCCACTCGAGACGAGGACTGACTCCCCAGGGGAGACTCCAGAAGTACCCCAAGATCCATGTCAGCACTAGAGAGGAATCCTCAGGTTCGGGCACCGACTCCCCACAAGGTCTTAGGCCCAGGCATCGACGGGAGAGGAATCCCGAGAGGCCCGCGAGCAACTTGCATGGGGACTGGCCTTTCCTGAGGCCACCAGAGCGGGTCCCTGAGGTCCCCGTCGTAAGTCGAGAGCACCTGCCGCAACTCGAGAAAATCCAGGAGGTTCTCCCCTCCAGGTGAGATGAGGCCCATTTCCGCTGAGGCGTCTCGAGGCTAATCACACCTAACCTCTGGAACTTCCAAAGGGTCCTTCACACTCTTGCTGCAACTCAAGAAGTTCCCCGACTTACCCGTCTCCACTCGAGAGGAAGCACGAGAGTCCCGCCCACATCCAGAAGAGACCCGTTTCTGTCTCCTAGCTCGAGAGGAGGGATTCTTTCCCTGCGTGTTCGGGAAAGAATTCCCGGCGTTCCCGTCGCATCACAAGAGGAGACGCTCTCCACAGGAAAGGCGAGAGGAACCCCAGGGTCGTGCCACCATGCCCAGAGTCCCCCAGATGTCTCAGTCCATTCCAGGGAAACCATTTTTCCCTGCAATGTCTCGACTTTCAAGCCGAGGATCCACTCACACCACGGTGGCACGTGGGACAGCCCTGTGGGAAAGCCCCGTGGGAAAGCCTCGTGGGAAAGACACAGATCCCTTGATCCACGGGAAGGGAAGCGTGACACTTCTGCTAGAGCTGAGGAGGAAAGCGCACGTGCATGCCCCCACTCGAGACGAGGACTGACTCCCTTGGGGAGACTCCAGAAGTACACCAAGATCCATGTCAGCACTGGGGAGGAATCCTCAGGTTCCGCAACCGACTCCACACAAGGTCTTAGGCCCCGGCATCGATGGGAGAGGAATCCCGAGAGTCCACCGAGCAACTAGCATGGGGACTTGGTCTTTCCTGAGGCCACCAGAGCGGGTCCCTGAGGTCCCCGTCGTAAGTCGAGAGCACCTGCCGAAACTCGAGAAAATCCAGGAGGTTCTCCTCTCCAGGCGAAATGAGGCCCATTTCCGCTGAGGCGTCTCGAGGCTAATCACACCTAACCTCTGGAACTTCCAAAGGGTACTTCACACGCTTGCTGCAACTCAAGAAGTTCCCCCACATACCCGTCTCCACACGAGAGGAAGCACGAGAGTCCCGCCCACATCCAGAGGAGCCCCGTTTTCGCCTCTTGCTCAGGAGGGTCCTTTCCCTGCGTGGTCGGGAAAGAATTCCCGGCGTTCCCGTCCCATCTCAAGAGGAGGCGCTCTCCACAGGAAAGGCGAGAGGAACTCCAGGGTCGTGCCACCATTCCCAGGGTCCCCCAGATGTCTAGGTCCATTCCAGGGAAACCTGTTTTCCCTGCACTGACTCAACTTTCAAGCCGAGGATCGACTCACACCACGGTGCCGCGTGGGACAGCCCTGTAGGAAAGCCTCGAGGGAAAGCCTCGTGGGAAAGCATCGAGGGAAAGCCACGGATCCCGTGATCCACGGGAAGGGAATCGTGACACTGTGGCTACAGCTCGGTAGGAAAGCGCACGTGCATGCCCCCACTCGAGACGAGGACTGACTGCTCTGGGGAGACTCCAGAAGTACCCCAAGATCCATGTCAGCACTGGAGAGGAATCCTCAGGTTCCGGCAGCGACTCCACACAAGGTCTTAGGCCCCGGCATCGACGGGCGAGGAATCCCGAGAGGCCCCTGAGCAACTCGCATGGGGACTGGGCTTTCCTGAGGCCACCAGAGCGGGTCCCGGAGGTCCCCGTCGTAAGTCGAGAGCACCTGCTGCAACTCGAGAAAATCCTAGATGTTCTCCCCTCCAGGCGACATGAGGCCCATTTCCCCTGAAGCGTCTCGAGGCTAATCACACCTAACCTCTGGAACTTCCAAAGGGTCCTTCACACCCTTGCTGCAAATCAAGAAGTTCCCTGACATACCGGTCTCCACTCGAGAGGAGTCACGAGAGTCCCGCTCACATCCAGAGGAGCCCCGTTTCCACCTCCTAGCTCGAGAGGAGAGATCCTTTCCCTGCGTGGTCGGAAAAGAATTCCCGGCGTTCCCGTCGCATCTCAAGAGGAGGCGCTCTCCACAGGAAAGGCGAGAGGAACTCCAGGGTCGTGCCACCATTCCCAGAGTCCCCCAGATGTCTCAGTCCATTCCAGGGAAACATGTTTTCCCTGCACTGCCTCGACTTTCAAGCCGAGGATCGACTCACACCACGGTGGCACGTGGGACAACCCTGTGGGAAAGCCTCGTGGGAAAGCCACAGATCCCTTGATCCACGCGAAGGGAAGCGTGACACTGCTGCTACAGCTCGAGAGGAAAGCGCACATGCATGCCCCCACACCAGAAGAGGACTGACTCCCCTGGGGAGACTCCAGAAGTACCCCAAGATCCATGTCGCCACTGGAGAGGAATCCTCAGGTTCTGGCACCGACTCCACACAAGGTCTTATGCCGGTGTCCAGCCCCGGTGGATCCAGGGAATTCGAACGGTGGACGGCGTTGGCGTGGAAAGACTTTTTTATTTATTAATGTAAGATTAGATTAGCAAACTATAGTGTAGTAAGAAGATTAAGTGGAGGAAGAGGGCTGAATAGCTTGGTTTACGCGGACGGCCAATAAAATTCCAGACAAGGAATTTGCACCACCTACGTTGGGCCACCGGCGCCCGCTTGAATATCTAAGGGTGCCTCGCCTTAAGCTCCCTTTCGTGTGGGTCTTAACAGCCAGGCCAAGTAAGTAGACCTGGCGAGACTCCGCACTCCAGGTGGAGATTCAGTCTGAAGTTATAGTAAAGAGCAGAGAGAAGGAAAGGTAGAGAAGAAGAAAGAGAGAGAAAGACACGGGGGGAGCCAGAGTCCCAGGAAACCAGGCTGAGAGACTAGTTCGAGAAGCTGGTCCGAGAAACTGGCCCCCGGCCCCTGGCCTCCTCCTTTATTGTTCAGAAGGTCTTTTATACTTTTGATAATACATGAAGATCAATGGATAACCCAAAATTATAGTGTTCCCAACCCAGAATCTTTCTGTATATCATTTTGTATACAAAAGGTCTCAGGTGATTTACATTATCTTCTGGCCAAGAGGCTTGTTAACACTTTTTGGCTCTCTTCCTTAATGAATGTTAATTTTGTTTCCCCTGAAGTGTTTTTCTTTAATCTGCATCTCCTTAAAGCATTAGAGTTACATCTCTATAGAACAAAGGTGCAGTGGGTTATAACAAAGAAAGTACTTAACTCAAAGATCTAATGTTGCTAATACCAGGTCTACTACTTGTTTTTCACATACCAACTATATCTAAAAATAAAGGATATGAAAATTTGGCAGCAAGCATTGACCCAAAAAATGAAACTTTTAATCAGTCCTATTCTAAAGATTCTGACTCCTCGGAAGCTCCTGCATTCCTAGGATGTTTTAAGCTTCCTGTGCCTCCTGCGGTCAGGAGGCCTCAAACAATCACAAGCGCAGCTGTATGAGTTCTACAGGCAGGATAGAAAGACATCAGAGGGTTTTTGGATTGAAACACTCTTTCAAATGCAGAAGACTAACGCCCTGAATTGACTTTTTCCAGAAAAGTTCAGAAGAGTGAAAAAGCAGAGCACAAAAACCGGCAGATTTTTGTTGGGGTACATGCTTAAAAATTTCCTGAGGGGTCCCTGAGTCTGAGCACGCCTTGCGTATGTCAGCTTCCTTCCTCATAACCTTGTCACGGGCGGGCTTCCTCACACTGTCTCCCGGCAGCCTTAGGCCCCAGCATCGACGGGAGAGGAATCCCGAGAGGCCCCCGAGCAACTCGCATGGGGACTGGCCTTTCCTGAGGCCACCAGAGCGGGTCCCTGAGGTCCCCGTCGTAAGTCGAGAGCACCTGCCACAACTCGAGAAAATCCAGGAGGTTCTCCCCTCCAGGCGAGATGAGGCCCATTTCCGCTGAGGCATCTCGAGGCTAATCACACCTAACCTCTGGAAATTACAAAGGGTCTTTCACACCCTTGCTGCAACTCAAGAAGTTCCCCGACATACCCGTCTCCACTCGAGAGGAATCACGAGAGTCCCGCCCTCATCCAGAGGAGCCCCGTTTCCGCGTCCTAGCTCGAGAGGAGGGATCCTTCCCCTGCGTGGTCGGAAAGAATTCCCGGCATTTCCGTTGCATCTCAAGAGGAGGCGCTCTCCACAGGAAAGGCGAGATTAACTTCAGGGTCGTGCCACCATTCCCAGAGTCCCTCAGATGTCTCAGTCCATTCCAGGGAAACCTGTTTTCCCTGCACTGCCTCGACTTTCAAGCCGAGGATCGACTCACAACACTGTGGCACGTGGGACAGCCCTGTGAGAAAGCCTCCTGGGCAAGCCTCGAGGGAAACCACAGATCCCTTGATCCACGCGAAGGGAAGCGTGACACTGTTGCTACAGCTCGAGAGGAAATCGCACGTGCATGCCCCAATTCGAGACGAGGACTGACTCCCCTGGAGAGACTCCAGAAGTACCCCAAAACCATGTCAGCACTGGAGAGGAATCCTCAAGTTCTGGCACCGACTCCACACAAGGTCCTAGGTCCCGGCATCGACGGGAGAGGTATACCGAGAGGCACCCGAACAACTCGCATGGGTACTGGCCTTTCCTGAGTCCACCAGAGCGGGTCCCTGAGGTCCCTGTTGTAAGTCGAGAGCACCTGCCGCAGCTCGAGAAAATCCAGGAGGTTCTCCCCTCCAGGCGAGATGAGGCCCATTTCCGCTGAAGCATCTCGAGGCTAATCACACCTAACCTCTGGAACTTCCAAAGGGTCCTTCACGCCCTTGCTGCAACTCAAGAAGTTCCCCGACATACCCGTCTCCACTCGAGAGGAAGCACGAGAGTCCCGCCCACATCCAGAAGAGCCCCGTTTCCGCCTCCTAGCTCGAGAGGAGGGTTCCTTTCCCTGCGTGTTCGGGAAAGAATTCCTGGCCTTCCCATCGCAGCTCAAGAGGGGGCGCTCTCTACAGGAAAGGCGAGAGGAACTCCAGGGTCGTGCCACCATTCCCAGAGTCCCCCAGATGTCTCAGTCCACTCCAGGGAAACGTGTTTTCCTTGCACTGCCTCGACTTTCAAGCCGAGGATCGACTCACACCACGGTGGCACGTTGGACAGCCCTTTGGGAAAGCCTCGGGGGAAAGCCTCGTGGGAAAGACTCCAGGGAAAGCCTCAGATTCCTTCATCCACGCGAAGGGAAGCGTGACACTACAGCTACAGCTCGGGAGGAAAGCGCACGTGCATGCCCCTACTCGAGACGAGGAATGACTCCCTTAAGGAGACTCCAAAAGTACCCCAGGAACCATGTCAGCACTGGAGTGGAATCCTCCGGTTCCGGCACCGACTCTACACAAGGTCTTAGGCCCCGGCTCCGACGGGAGAGGAATCCCGAGAGGCCCCATGCAACTCGCATGGGGACGGGCCTTTCCTGAGGCCACCAGAGCGGGTCCCAGAGGTCCCCGTCGTAAGTCGAGAGCACCTGCCGCAACTCGAGAAAATCCAGGAGGTTCTCCCTTCCAGGCGAGATGAGGCCCATTTCCGGTGAGGCGTCTCGAGGCTAATCACACCTAACCTCTGGAATTTACAAAGGGTCCTTCACACCCTTGCTGCAACTCAAGAAGTTCCCCGACATACCCGTCTCCACTCGAGAGGAAGCACGAGAGTCCGGCTCACATCCAGAGGAGCCCCGTTTCCGCCTCCTAGCTCGAGAGGAGGGATCCTTTCCCTTCGTGTTCGGGAAAGAATTCCCGGCGTTTCCGTCGCATCTCAAGAAGAGGCGCTCTCCACAGGAAAGGCGAGAGGAACTCCAGGGTCGTGCCACCATTCCCAGAGTCCCCCAGATGTCTCAGTCCATTCCAGGGAAACCTGTTTTCCCTGCACTGCCTCCACCTTCAAGCCGAGGATCGACTCACACCACGGTGGCACGTGGGACAGCCCTGTGGGAAAGCCTCGTGGGAAAGCCTCGAGGGAAAGCCACAGATCCCTTGATCCACGCTAAGGGAATCGTGACTCTGCTGCTACAGCTCGAGAGGAAACCGCACGTTCATGCCCCCACTCGAGACGAGGACTGACTCCCCTGGGGAGACTCCAGAATTACCCCAAGATCCATGTCAGCACTGGCGAGGAATCCTCAGGTTCCGGCACCTGCTGGGAGCCAGTGTGAGGAATCCTGCCCATGACAAGGTCATGAGGAAGGAAGCTGACATATGCAAGGCGTGCTCAGACTTCAGGGACCCCTCTGGAAATTCCTAAGCACGTACCCCAACTAAAATCTGCCGGCTTTTGTGCTCTGTTTTTCCACTCTTCTGACATTTTCTGGAAAAATTCAATTCAGGGCTTTAGTCTTCTGCATTTGAAAGAGTGTTTCAATTCAAAAACCCCTCCGATGGCTTTCTAGCCTGCCTGCAGGACTCGTACAGCTGCGCATGTGATTGTTTGAGGCCTCCTGACCGCAGGAGGCACAGGAAGCTTAAAACATCCTAGGAATGTAGGAGCTTCCGAGGAGTCAAAATCTTTAGAATAGGACTGATTAATGGTTTCATTTTTTGGGTCAATGCTTGCTGCAAAATTTTCATATCCTTTATTTTTAGATATAGTTGGTATATAGAAAAACAAGTAGTAGACCTGGTATTAGCAACATTAGATCTTTGAGTTAAGTACCTTCTTTGTTATATCCCACTGCACCTTTGTTCTATAGAGATGTAACTTTAATGCTTTAAGGAGATGCAGATTAAAAAAAAAAAAAACACTTCAGGGGAAACAAAATTAACATTCATTAAGGAAGAGAGCCAAAAAGTGTTAACAAGCCTCTTGGCCAAAAGATAATGTAAATCACCTGAGACCTTTTGTATACAAAATGATATACGGAAAGAATCTGGGTTGTGAACGCTACATAATTTTGTGTTACCCATTGATCTCCGTGTTTTATCAAAAGTATAAAAGGCCTTCTGAACAATAAAGGATGGGGGCAAGTTTCTCGAACTAGTCTCTCGGCCTGGTTTCTTGGGACTCTGGCTCCCCCCATGTCTCTCTCTCTCTCTTCTTCTCTCCCCTTCCCTCTCTCTGCTCTTTACTTTAACTTCAGGCTGAATCTCCATCTGGGGCGCGGAGGCTCGCCAGGTCTACTTACTTGCCCCGGCTGTTAAGACCCGCACGAAAGGGAGCTTAAGGCGAGGCACCCTTAGATATTCAAGCGGGCGCCGGTGGCCCAACGTAGATGGTGCAAATTCCTTGTCTGGAATTTTATTGGCCTTCCGCGTAAACCAAGCTATTCAGCCCTCTTCCTCCACTTAATCTTCTTACTACACTATAGTTTCTTAATCTAATCTTACATTAATAAACAAACAAGTCTTTCCACGCCAACGCCGTCCACCCTTCGAATTCCCTGGATCCACCGGGTTGGACCCCGGCAAGTGGTGCCCGGAACAGGCTATTCGAAGGTAGGTTCCTCGGAGCAAAAGCTCCCCCCGGAGCACTCTCTGTTGCTCCCCCCGGAGCACTCTCTGTTGCTCCCCCCGGAGTGACTTAATCACTCCCCCCGGAGTACTTTCGGGTACTCCCCCAGAGTTGAGTGTTCGGGACGGCTAGGACCCCACTCAGGGTGCCGCGGACCCCCCTGTAGGATAGACAGGGTGAGGACGAGTGGGAAGTGTTCAAGGGTTTAAGAGAAACCTGGTGCTCTAGAGGTTGAAAAGAAACCTGCTATCTTAGGGTTTAAAACAAAACCCCCCTTGGCTAAGGTAAAACCTTTTTGTCAAGGCAGACTTTTCTATAACTCTTAATTTTCTGACACGGGTAACAATGACTCAAAACAATGACACCTCTTTATACAAGTAATTTTGTAACTGTTAAACAAAAAAGACAAATTAAAGATTAAAAGGCTCGTGTTACGAGACCAATGTCCTTGGTTTCCAGAAAAGAGATTTAGATACTTGGATAAAGGTAATAAAACAGCTAAAAACTAATTATACTTTGCATGGGCCTGTAAATGCTTTTGCTCTGTAAAATATTATTACAAATGTTCTGAACCCCCGTCATGAGGCTGTTAGTTAGATAGCCTATGGGAGAGACTATAGCAGTGGATCGTAGTGGGTCTCCACCTATTACGCAGATCATATTTTCTGCCATTGGCAAACAAAAGGAGAGAGACTGTACTCTTCCTCCCGAGGAAGGAGGGTGCTTATAGGACGCAGCGGCCGAGCGCCCTGGAGAGCCCCCTCCCCCTCTACACAAACCAAACCTTTAAAAGAGTTGTCTTATTTAAGGCGACCACTGCAACCTCTGCTTGCGCCTCCCCAGGGCTTAAGAACTCCCCACTTTATATCCAAAGCCTCCCAGAACATTGCTTAAGTTTGAAAACGATAGTGACAATATTTTTGAGCAAAAGAGCTTTTGAAAACAGAGCTTGCTCCTTGCATAAAATCCCCTCAGGAGGGGCCTCACCCAACAAAAAAAAGAAAAAGGAAGAAAAACAGGAAAAAAAAAAGAAAAATATTCGTAATAAAAAGGACTTAACAAATGCAAAATGTTTCTCTTGAGGCCAAATAGAACATTTTTTGCCAAAATGTCTTGCTAAACAGAGATAACAAGCCGTACCAAACAACCCCAGGTAGCTCAGGCCTGGACCTCAGTTCCACCACCTTAATAATAATAGCTCCTGACTCAGATTCCAGTGGCTAGTCCCCTGCCTGAGGACATTGTAAGACTTGTGCTGGGGCATAGCTTGCTTTCTTTTCAAAAAATTTCGGTAGTGTCTTGTGTAGTAAATTCTGATTATACTAAAAAAAATTGAAGTTTTGATATCGCCACCTGCTAAAACTGTGCAATTAAAATTAAAAAATAGCACAGCTTTTGCTTTTACCTTATTACCAGACAGAAAAACCAGGACAAAAAAAGCCCCAGAGGATCTAGATCTAGCTTTTTGGCGTGCAAAAAATTGCAGCTTCTAGGCCTTAAAAGATTTTTTAAAGATATAAAATGTCATGGCTGTTAGACAATTAGACAAGACGTTTCTTACATTGCTGAGAGACCTAGCGCAGCTCCTGGCCAACATATACTACTGAAAAGGAGTTGGTGGGATTAGAAAAGGTGGTATGCAGGATAAAAATGCTATAGAGTAAGAGGTGAGAGAGAGTTTAAAACCTTGGTGAATAGTGAGCTCCCCGTTGCTGGAAGTATTCAAGCAAAGATTAAATGGTTACTTGTCATCTAAAAGGCTATAGACCAGATTTGGGTTATAAAAAGATCATTAAAAAAGCTTTTCTTGCTTCTTATATTTGGGTCTGCCAAAAGTTTTAAAACTGATAATGTCCTTTTAAAGCTGCTGAGAGATTGTTTACTAACTTTAAATGATTTCCAAAAATTATTAGGTGATATTAATTGGATATGCCCACATTTAAAACTGACTTTTGTAGATTTAAAGCCTTTTTGTTTGATTGCTGAAAAATAACAATCCTAATCCCAGTTCTAAGAAAAAAGTGACTAGTGTGACACAGTTGGCTTTCGTTAAAGTGAATGAGGGCTTTAAATGATCAGTTAATTAAGATTAATATTGCCAAAAAAGGAGATTAAATTATTCTTGCCACAAAATGTATACCTACAGGATGCTTGTGACAAGAAGGCCCATTGGTTCCATCTAATGACCCCCCAAAAAATAGTTTTATCTTATCCCAACTTGGTGGAACAATGGCCTCTGCCTAAGAAAAAATTACTGACATATTAATTTAAAAGATTAATTCAAGCATACTGATTTATTAAATTGTTCAGTAAAGAGCCATCAAAAATTGTAATTCCATATAACAAAAAACAACTTGATGCTTTTCAAATGTTTGCTGATTGGCAGATTGCTATAGGAAATTCTTGTGATCAGATCTTGCATCATTTACCCTCACGTGCTTTGTTAATTCAAAAATTAAAAAAGGAGAAATTAAGTATAGTTTTCCCCCATCAGATTTTACAACATGTTCTCTTTGTAATAAGTTAAATGCTGATTCGTTTGGAACAGTAAAATAAAAAAGCCATTGGTAAAGCAAAAAGATCTCCAGATAACAAAAAATCCCGACCCAGAATTTGCTGCGGGTCGAGGAAGTGTTTATATTTTTTCCACAGGGTGCAGATTCGTCAATTTGGATCCCGGACAGACTGATTCGCCACAAAAGAAAAAGGGAATTCGCCGCCGCCACCGCCGCGGGAAACAGCCGTGCACCAAAAGCTGCGGCGGGGCCAGCCTGACTGACGGAACCAGTGCACCGCACTCGCAGCCCCGTTACAGCGCCACTGTCAGAGGCGGGTGAAGGCCGCTGCTCCCACCGGCAGAAGAGGCAAAAGAAACATCAAGATCCCGGCGGACTAACAGCTGCTGCAGCGCAAACTCCAACCAGAAAATGACTCTATTTACTCTATTTTGGCTTGTCTATCCTCTCCTTATGTTCTTCTTTTCACCAATGATTCCAGAAAACTTAACGTACCTAATGTAGCAACTTGTGAACCATGGATGTTTTCATCTTGTTTAACTCCTCAAAGTAATGTCTGCTCTTTTGTGGTTTTAAAGATGTCCTGTAACTGTAACAACTTATTGATATGATAATTATGTTCTTGCTGTGTTACAATAACTGTTATTGTTACTATGGCAGCGGTCATTGACTCAACAAGTGTAAATGCCCAATATGTTAAAAAATCAAGTTTTAGGTGTTTTGGAACAGCTCAGATATTAGTTTAGACTTAGGGAAACTGCATAACCAGATTCAGACCTTGAACACTCCCGATTAGATTTTACCACCTCAGGAGAAGCCAATGACTTTTTCCACACTTTCTCTAACTTCATTTCTGGAAAGAGACTAACTCCTACTCTTTATAATCTTGCTCCTCGTAATCATTCTTCCCTGTATTGTCTAGAT
>NW_017212065.1:0-17017 GCF_001704415.2 Capra hircus
GTCTCAGTCCATTCCAGGGAAACCTGTTTCCCTGCACTGCCTCGACTTTCTAGCCGAGGATCGACTCACACCACAGTGGCACGTGGGACAGCCCTGTGGGAAAGCCTCGTGGGAAAGCCTCGAGGGAAAGCCACAGATCCCTTGATCCACGCGAAGGGAAGCGGGACACTGCTGCTACAGCTCGGGAGGAAAGCGCACGTGCATGGCCCACTCGAGACGAAGACTGACACCTGGGGAGACTCGAGAAGTACCCCAAGATCCATGTCAGCACTGGAGAGGAATCCTCAGCTTCCGGCACCGACTCCACACAAGGTCTTAGGCCCTGGCATCTACGGGAGAGGAATCCCGCGAGGCCCCAGAGCAACTCGCATGGGGACTGGCCTTTCCTGAGGGCACCAGAGCGGGTCCTGAGGTCCCCGTCGTAAGTCAGAGGCACCTGCCGCAACTCGAGAAAATCCAGGAGGTTCTACACTCCAGGCGAGATGAGGCCCATTTCCGCTGAGGCGTCTCCAGGCTAATCACACCTAACCTACTGGAACTTACCAAAGGGTCCTTCACGCCCTTGCTGGCAACT
The DNA here is from genome assembly GCF_001704415.2 of Capra hircus. Classification (NCBI taxonomy): domain Eukaryota; kingdom Metazoa; phylum Chordata; class Mammalia; order Artiodactyla; family Bovidae; genus Capra; species Capra hircus. Next base: position 575 of record NW_017212065.1, read on the forward strand.
CAAGAAGCTCCCCCACACACCCGTCTCCACTCGAGAGGAAGCCCGAGAGTCCCGCCCACATCCAGAGGAGCCCCGTTACTGCCTCCTAGCACGAGAGGAGGGATCCTTTCACTGAGTGGTCGGTCAAGTATTCCCGGAGTTCCCATCTCATCTCAAGAGGAGGCGCTCTCCACAGGAAAGGCGAGAGGAACTCCAGATTCGTGCACCCATTCCCAGAGGCCCCCAGATGTCTCAGTCCATTCCATGGAATCCTGTTTCTCCTGCACTGCCTCAACTTTCTAGCCTAGGATCGACACACAACACGGTGGCACGTGGGACAGCCCTTTGGGAAAGTCTCGTGGGAAAGCCTCGTGGAAAAGACTCGTGGGAAAGCCTCGAGGGAAAGCCGCAGATACCTTGATCCACTGCGAAGGGAAGCGTGACACTGCTGCTACAGCTCGGGAGGAAAGCGCACGTGCAGGCCCAAATCGAGATGAGGACTGACTCCCGTGGGGAGACTGGAGAAGTACCCCAAGATCCTTGTCAGCACTACAAAGGAATCCTCAGGTTCTGGCACCGACTCCACACAAGGTCTTAGGCCCTGGCATCGACGGGAGAGGAACCCCGAGAGGGGCCCTGAGTAACTCGCAAGGGGACTGGCCTTTCCTGAGGCCACCAGAGCGGGGCCCTGCAGGCCCCGTCGTAAGTCGAGAGCACCTGCCGCAACTCGAGAACATCCAGGAGGTTCTCCCCTGCAGGCGAGATGAGGCCCATTTCCGCTGAGGCGTCTCGAGGCTAATCACATCTAATATCTGGAACTTCCAAAGGGTCCTTCACACCCTTGCTGCAACTCAAGAAGTTCTCCCGACATAGCCGTCTCCACTCGAGAGGAAGCACGAGAGTCCCGCCCACATCCAGAGGAGCCCCGTTTTCGCCTCCTAGCTCCAGAGGAGGGATCCTTTCCCTGCGTGGTCGGGAAAGAATTCCCTGCGTTCCCGTTGCATCTCAAGAGGAGGCGCTCTCCACAGGAAAGGCGAGAGGAACTCCAGGGTCGTGCCACCATTCCCAGAGTCCCCTGAATATCTCAGTCCATTCCAGGGAAACCTGTTTTCCCTGAACTGCCATCGACTTTCAAGCCGAGGATCAACTCACACCACCGTGGCACGTGGGACAGCCCTGTGGGAAAGCCTCTTGGGAAAGCCTCGAGGGAAAGACACAGATCCCTTGATCCACCGGAAGGGAAGCGCGACACTGCTGCTACAGCTCGGAAGGAAAGCGCACGTGCATGCCCCCTACTCGAGATGAGGACTGACTCCCCTGGGGGGACTCCAGAAGTACCCCAAGATCCATGTCAGCACTGGAGAGGAATCCTCAGGTTCCCGCACTGACTCCACAGAAGGTCTTAGGCCCCAGCATCGACGGAAGAGGAATCCAGAGAGGACCGCCGAGCAACTCGCATGGGGACTGGCCTTTCCTGAGGCCCACCAGAGCGGATCCCTGAGGTCCCCCATCGTAAGTCGAGAGCTCCTGCCGCAAACTCGAAAAAATCCAGGAGGTTCTCCCCTCCAGGCGAGATGAGGCCCATTTCCGCTGAGGCGTCTCCAGGCAAATCACACGTAACCTCTGGAACTTCCAAAGGGTCCTTCACACCCTTGCAGCAACTCAAGTAGTTCCCCGACATACCCGTCTCCACTCGAGAGGAAGCAGGAAAGTCCCGCCCACATCAAGAGGAGCCACGTTTCCGCCTCCTAGCTCGAGAGGTTTGATCCTTTCCCTGCGTGGTCCGGGAAATGAATTCGCAGCGTTCCCGTCGCATCTCAAGAGGAGGCGCTCTCCAGAGGAAAAGCGAGAGGAACTCCAGGTTCGTGCCACCATTACCAGAGTCCCCCAGATGTCTCCGTCCCATTCCAGGGAACCTGTTTTCCCTGCACTGCCTCGACTTTCAAGCCTAGGATCGACTCACACCACAGTGGCACGTGGGCAGCCCTGTGGGAAAGCCTCGTGGGAAAGCCTCGAGGGAAAGCCACAGATCCCTTGATCCACGCGAAGGGAAGCATGACACTGCTACTACAGCACGGAAGGAAAACCCACGTGCATGCCCCACTCGAGATGAGGACTGACTCCCCAGGGGAGACTCCAGAAGTACCCCAAGATCCACGTTAGCACTGGAGAGGAATCCTCAGGTACCGGCATCCACTCCACACAAGATCTTCGGCCCCGCATCGACGGGAGAGGAATCCCGAGAGGCCCCCGAGCAACTCGCATGGGGACTGGCCTTTCCTGGGGCCACCAGAGCGGGTCCCTGAAGGTCCCCGTCGTAAGTCCGAGAGCACCTGCCACAACTCGAGAACTTCCAGGATGTTCTCCCCTCAGGTCAAGATGAGGCCCATTTCCGCTGAGGCGTCTCGAGGCTAATCACACCAAACCTCTGGAACTTACAAAGGGTCCTTCACACCCTTGTTGCAACTCAAGATGTTCCCCGACATACCCGTCTCCACTCGAGAGGAAGCACGAGAGTCCCGCCTACATCCAGAGGAGCCCCGTTTCCGCCTCCTAGCTCGAGAGGAGGGATCCTTTCCCTGCGGGTCGAGAAAGAATTCCCAGCGTTCCCGTCGCATCTCAAGAGGAGGCGCTCTCCACAGGAAAGGCGAGAGGAACTCCAGGGTCGTGCCACCATTCCCAGAGTCCCCCAGATGTCTCCGTCCATTCCAGGGAAACCTGTTTTCCCTGCACTGCGTCGACTTTCAAGCAAAGATCGACTCACACCACGGTGGAACTGGCACAGCCCTGTGGGCAAGCCTCGTCGGAAAGCCTCGAGGGAAAGCCCCTGATCCCTTGATCCACGCGATGGGAAGCGTGACAATGATGCTACAGCTCGGGAGGAAAGCGCACGTGCATGCCCCCACTCGAGACGAGAAGTGACTCCCCTGGGAAGACTCCAGCAGTACCCCAAGATCCATGTCAGCACAGGAGAGGAATCCTCAGGTTCCGGCACCGACTCCACACAAGGTCTTAGGCCCCGGCATCGCCCTGAGAAGAATCCCGAGAGGCCCCCGAGCAACTGGCATGGGGACTGGCCTTTCCAGAGGCCACCAGAGCGGGTCCCTGAAGTCCCCATGGTAAGTCGAGAGCACCGGCCACAACTCTTGAAAATCCAGGAGGTTCTCCCCTCCAGGCGAGATGAGGCCCATTTCCCTGAGGCGTCTCGACGCTAATCACACCTAACCTCTGGAACTTCCCAAGGGTCCTTCACACCCTTGCTGCAACTCAAGAAGTTCCCCGTCATACCCGACTCCACTCGAGAAGAAGGACGAGAGTCCCGCCCACATACAGAGGAGCCCCGTTTCTTCCTCATAGCTCTAGAGGAGGGATCCTTTCCCTGCGTGGTCGGGAAAGTATTCCCGGAGTTCCCGTCGCATCTCAAGAGGAGGCGCTCTCAACTTGAAACGGGAGAGGAACTCCAGGTTCGTGCCACCGTTCCCACACTCCTCCAGATGTCTCATTCCATTCCACAGAAACCTGTTTTCCCTGCACTGCCTCGACTTTCAAGCTGAGGATCGACTCACACCACGGTGGCATGTGGGACAGCCCTGTGGGAAAGCCTCGTGGGAAAGTATCCTGAGAAAACCTCGAGGGAAAGCCACAGATCCCATGATCCAGGCGAAGGGAAGCGTGACACTGCTGCTACAGCTCGGGAGGAAACCCCACGTGCATGCCCCCACTCCGAGACCAGGACTGACTCCCCTGGGGAGACTCCAGAAGTACCCCAAGATCCATGTCAGCACTGGAGAGGAATCCTCAGATACCGGCACCGACTCCACACAAGGTCTGAGGCCCTGACATCGACGGGAGACGAATCCCGAGAGGCCCCGAGCAACTCGCATGGGGACTGCCCTTTCCTGAGGCCACCACAGCGGTTCCCAGAGGTCCCCGTCGTAAGTCGAGAGCACCAGCCGCAACTCGAGAAAATCCAGGAGGTTCTCCGTTCCAAGCGAGATGAGGCCATTTCCGCTGAGGCGACTAGAGGCTATTCACACCTAAACTCTGGAACTTCCAAAGGAACCTTCACACCCTTGCTGAAACTCAAGAAGTTCCGCGACATACCCGTCTCCACTCAAGAGGAAGCACGAGAGTCCCGCCCACATCCAGAGGAGCCCCGTTTCGGGCTCCTAGCTCGAGAGGAGGGATCCTTTACCTGCGTGGTCGGGAAAGAATTCCCGGCGTTCCCGTCGCATCTCAAGAGGAGGCGCTCTCCACAGGAAAGGCGAGAGGAACTCCAGGGCCGTGCCACCATTCCCAGAGTCCCCCAGATGTCTCAGTCCATTCCAGGGAAACCAGTTTTCCCTGCACTGCCTCGACTTTCAAGCCGAGGATCGACTCACAACACGGTGGCACGTGGGACAGCCCTGTGGGAAAGCCTCAGGGGGAAAGCCTTTTGGGAAAGCCTCGAGGGAATGCCCCAGACCCCTTGTTCCACGCGAAGGGAAGCGTGACACTGCTGCTACAGCTGGGGAGGAAAGCGCATGTACATGCCCCACTCGAGACGAGGACTGACTCCCCTGGGGAGACTCCAGACGTACCCCAAGATCCATGTCAGCACTGGAGAGGAATCCTCAGGTTCCGGCACCTGCTGGGAGCCAGTGTGAGGAATCCCGCCCGTACAAGGTCATGAGGAAGGAAGCTGACATACACAAGGCGTGCTCAGACTTCAGGGACCCCTCTGCAAATTCCTAAGCACGTACCCCAACAAAAATCTGCCGGCTTTTGTGCTCTGCTTTTCCACTCTTCTGACATTTTCTGGAAAAAGTCAATTCAGGGCTTTAGTCTTCTGCATTTGAAAGAGTGTTTCAATCCAAAAACCCCTCCGATGGCTTTCTAGCCTGCCTGCACGACTCGTGCAGCTGCGCATGTGATTGTTTGAGGCCTCCTGACCGCAGGAGGCACAGAAAGCTTAAAACATCCTAGGAATGTAGGAGCTTCCGAGGAGTCAAAATCTTTAGAATAGGACTGATTAAATGGTTTCATTTTTTGGGTCAATGCTTGCTGGCCAAATTTTCATATCCTTTATTTTTAGATATAGTTGGTATATAGAAAAACAAGTAGTAGACCTGGTATTAGCAACATTAGATCTTTGAGTTAAGTACCTTCTTTGTTATATCCCACTGCACCTTTGTTCTATAGAGATGTAACTTTAATGCTTTAAGGAGATGCAGATTAAAAAAAAAAAACACTTCAGGGGAAACAAAATTAACATTCATTAAGGAAGAGAGCCAAAAAGTGTTAACAAGCCTCTTGGCCAAAAGATAATGTAAATCACCTGAGACCTTTTGTATACAAAATGATATACGGAAAGAATCTGGGTTGCGAACGCTACATAATTTTGTGTTACCCAATGATCTCCGTGTTTTATCAAAAGTATAAAAGGCCTTCTGAACAATAAAGGATGGGGGCCAGTTTCTCGAACTAGTCTCTCGGCCTGGTTTCTTGGGACTCTGGCTCCCCCCATGTCTCTCTCTCTCTCTTCTTCTCTCCCCTTCCCTCTCTCTGCTCTTTACTTTAACTTCAGGCTGAATCTCCATCTGGGGCGCGGAGGCTCGCCAGGTCTACTTACTTGCCCCGGCTGTTAAGACCCGCACGAAAGGGAGCTTAAGCGAGGCACCCTTAGATATTCAAGCGTGCGCCGGTGGCCCAACGTAGATGGTGCAAATTCCTTGTCTGGAATTTTATTGGCCTTCCGCGTAAACCAAGCTATTCAGCCCTCTTCCTCCACTTAATCTTCTTACTACACTATAGTTTCTTAATCTAATCTTACGTTAATAAACAAACAAGTCTTTCCACGCCAACGCCGTCCACCCTTCGAATTCCCTGGATCCACCGGGCTGGACCCCAGCAAGTGGTGCCCGGAACAGGCTATTCAAAGGTAGGTTCCTCGGAGCAAAAGCTCCCCCCGGAGCACTCTCTGTTGCTCCCCCCGGAGCACTCTCTGTTGCTCCCCCCGGAGTGACTTAATCACTCCCCCCGGAGTACTTTCGGGTACTCCCCCAGTGTTGAGTGTTCGGGACGGCTAGGACCCCACTCAGGGTGCCACGGACCCCCCTGTAGGATAGACAGGGTGAGGACGAGTGGGAAGTGTTCAAGGGTTTAAGAGAAACCTGGTGCTCTAGAGGTTGAAAAGAAACCTGCTATCTTAGGGTTTAAAACAAAACCCCCCTTGGCTAAGGTAAAACCTTTTTGTCAAGGCAGACTTTTCTATAACTCTTAATTTTCTGACACGGGTAACAATGACTCAAAACAATGACACCTCTTTATACAAGTAATTTTGTAACTGTTAAACAAAAAAGACAAATTAAAGATTAAAAGGCTCGTGTTACGAGACCAATGTCCTTGGTTTCCAGAAAAGAGATTTAGATACTTGGATAAAGGTAATAAAACAGCTAAAAACTAATTATACTTTGCATGGGCCTGTAAAAGCTTTTGCTCTGTAAAATATTATTACAAATGTTCTGGACCCCCGTCATGAGGCTGTTAGTTAGATAGCCTATGGGAGAGACTATAGCAGTGGATCGTAGTGGGTCTCCACCTATTACGCAGATCATATTTTCTGCCATTGGCAAACAAAAGGAGAGAGACTGTACTCTTCCTCCCGAGGAAGGAGGGTGCTTATAGGACGCAGCGGCCGAGCGCCCTGGAGAGCCCCCTCCCCCTCTACACAAACCAAACCTTTAAAAGAGTTGTCTTATTTAAGGCGACCACTGCAACCTCTGCTTGCGCCTCCCCAGGGCTTAAGAACTCCCCACTTTATATCCAAAGCCTCCCAGAACATTGCTTAAGTTTGAAAACGATAGTGACAATATTTTTGAGCAAAAGAGCTTTAAAACAGAGCTTGCTCCTTGCATAAAATCCCCTCAGGAGGGGTCCTCACCCAACAAAAAAAAGAAAAAGGAAGAAAAACAGGAAAAAAAAGAAAAATATTCGTAATAAAAAGGACTTTACAAATGCAAAATGTTTCTCTTGAGGCCAAATAGAACATTTTTTGCCAAAATGTCTTGCTAAACAGAGATAACAAGCCGTACCAAACAACCCCAGGTAGCTCAGGCCTGGACCTCAGTTCCACCACCTTAATAATAATAGCTCCTGACTCAGATTCCAGTGGCTAGTCCCCTTCCTGAGGACATTGTAAGACTTGTGCTGGGGCATAGCTTGCTTTCTTTTCAAAAAATTTCGGTAGTTCTTGTGTAGTAAATTCTGATTATACTAAAAAATTGAAGTTTTGATATCGCCACCTGCTAAAACTGTGTAATTAAAATTAAAAAATAGCACAGCTTTTGCTTTTACCTTATTACCAGACAGAAAAACCAGACAAAAAAAGCCCCAGAGGATCTAGATCTAGCTTTTTGGGTGCAAAAAATTGCAGCTTCTTGGCCTTTAAAAGATTTTTTAAAGATATAAAATGTCATGGCTGTTAGACAATAGACAAGACGTTTCTTAGATTGCTGAGAGACTAGCGCAGCTCCTGGCCAACATATACTACTGAAAAGGAGTTGGTGGGATTAGAAAAGGTGGTATGCAGGATAAAAATGCTATAGAGTAAGAGGTGAGAGAGAGTTTAAAACCTTGGTGAATAGTGAGCTCCCCGTTGCTGGAAGTATTCAAGCAAAGATTAAATGGCTACTTGTCATCTAAAAGGCTATAGACCAGATTTGGGTTATAAAAAGATCATTAAAAAAGCTTTTCTTGCTTCTTATATTTGGGTCTGCCAAAAGTTTTAAAACTGATAATGTCCTTTTAAAGCTGCTGAGAGATTGTTTACTAACTTTAAATGATTTCCAAAAATTATTAGTTGATATTAATTGGATATGCCCACATTTAAAACTGACTTTTGTAGATTTAAAGCCTTTTGTTTGATTGCTGAAAAAAAACAATCCTAATCCCAGTTCTAAGAAAAAGTTGACTAGTGTGACACAGTTGGCTTTCGTTAAAGTGAATGAGGCTTTAAATGATCAGTTAATTAAGATTAATATTGCCAAAAAAGGAGATTAAATTATTCTTGCCACAAAATGTATACCTACAGGATGCTTGTGACAAGAAGGCCCATTGGTTCCATCTAATGACCCCCCAAAAAATAGTTTTATCTTATCCCAACTTGGTGGAACAATGGCCTCTGCCTAAGAAAAAATTACTGCCATATTAATTTAAAAGATTAATTCAAGCATACTGATTTATTAAATTGTTCAGTAAAGAGCCATCAAAAATTGTAATTCCATATAACAAAAAACAACTTGATGCTTTTCAAATGTTTGATGATTGGCAGATTGCTATAGGAAATTCTTGTGATCAGATCTTGCATCATTTACCCTCACGTGCTTTGTTAATTCAAAAATTAAAAAAGGAGAAATTAAGTATAGTTTTCCCCCATCAGATTTTACAACATGTTCTCTTTGTAATAAGTTAAATGCTGATTCGTTTGGAACAGTAAAATAAAAAGCCATTGGTAAAGCAAAAAGATCTCCAGATAACAAAAAGATCCCGACCCAGAATTTGCTGCGGGTCGAGGAAGTGTTTATATTTTTTCCACAGGGTGCAGATTCGTCAATTTGGATCCCGGACAGACTGATTCGCCACAAAAGAAAAAGGGAACTTCTCTGCCGCCACCGCCGCGGGAAACAGCCGTGCACCAAAAGCTGCGGGCGGGGCCAGCCTGACTGACGGAACCCAGTGCACCGCACTCGCAGCCCCGTTACAGCGCCAGTGTCAGAGGGCGGGGTGAAGGCCGCTGCTCCCACCGGCAGAAGAGGCAAAAGAAACATCAAGATCCCGGCGGGACTAACAGCTGCTGCAGCGCAAACTCCAACCAGAAAATGACTCTATTTACTCTATTTTGGCTTGTCTATCCTCTCCTTATGTTCTTCTTTTCACCAATGATTCCAGAAAACTTAACGTACCTAATGTAGCGACTTGTCAACCATGGATGTTTTCATCTTGTTTAACTCCTCAAAGTAATGTCTGCTCTTTTGTGGTTTTAAAGATGTCCTGTAACTGTAACAACTTATTGATATGATAATTATGTTCTTGCTGTGTTACAATAACTGTTATTGTTACTATGGCAGCGGTCATTGACTCAACAAGTGTAAATGCCCAATATGTTAAAAAATCAAGTTTTAGGTGTTTTGGAACAGCTCAGATATTAGTTTAGACTTAGGGAAACTGCATAACCAGATTCAGACCTTGGAACACTCCCGATTAGATTTTACCACCTCAGGAGAAGCCAATGACTTTTTCCACACTTTCTCTAACTTCATTTCTGGAAAGACTATTCTGTCTACTCTTTATAATCTTGCTCCTCGTAATCATTCTTCCCTGTATTGTCTAGATTCTTCGGCAGAGCATTCGGAATCTCGCGACAGAACTGCACCTGATTTTAAACATAAATAATTAATTATTTAAAATAAAACAGGGTGAGATGCTGGGAGCCAGTGTGAGGAATCCCGCCCGTGACAAGGTCATGAGGAAGGAAGCTGACATACGCAAGGCGTGCTCAGACTTCAGGGATCCCTCTGGAAATTCCTAAGCACGTACCCCAACAAAAATCTGCCGGCTTTTGTGCTCTGCTTTTCCACTCTTCTGACATTTTCTGGAAAAAGTCAAATCAGGGCTTTAGTCTTCTGCATTTGAAAGAGTGTTTCAATCCAAAAACCCCTCCGATGGCTTTCTAGCCTGCCTGCAGGACTCGTACAGCTGCGCATGTGATTGTTTGAAGCCTCCTGAGGCAGGAGGCACAGGAAGCTTAAAACATCCTAGGAATGTAGGAGCTTCCGAGGAGTCAAAATCTTTAGAATAGGACTGATTAAAGGTTTCATTTTTTGGGTCAATGCTTGCTGCCAAATTTTCATATCCTTTATTTTTAGATATAGTTGGTATATAGAAAAACAAGTAGTAGACCTGGTATTAGCAACATTAGATCTTTGAGTTAAGTACCTTCTTTGTTATATCCCACTGCACCTTTGTTCTATAGAGATGTAACTTTAATGCTTTAAGGAGATGCAGATTAAAAAAAAAAAAACACTTCAGGGGAAACAAAATTATCATTCATTAAGGAAGAGAGCCAAAAAGTGTTAACAAGCCTCTTGGCCAAAAGATAATGTAAATCACCTGAGACCTTTTTGTATACAAAATGATATACGGAAAGAATCTGGGTTGCGAACGCTACATAATTTTGTGTTACCAATGATCTCCGTGTTTTATCAAAAGTATAAAAGGCCTTCTGAACAATAAAGGATGGGGGCCAGTTTCTCGAACTAGTCTCTCGGCCTGGTTTCTTGGACTCTGGCTCCCCCCATGTCTCTCTCTCTCTCTTCTTCTCTCCCCTTCCCTCTCTCTGCTCTTTACTTTAACTTCAGGCTGAATCTCCATCTGGGGCGCGGAGGCTCGCCAGGTCTACTTACTTGCCCCGGCTGTTAAGACCCGCACGAAAGGGAGCTTAAGGCGAGGCACCCTTAGATATTCAAGCGGGCGCCGGTGGCCCAACGTAGATGGTGCAAATTCCTTGTCTGGAATTTTATTGGCCTTCCACGTAAACCAAGCTATTCAGCCCTCTTCCTCCACTTAATCTTCTTACTACACTATAGTTTCTTAATCTAATCTTACATTAATAAACAAACAAGTCTTTCCAAGCCAACGCCGTCCACCCTTCAAATTACCTGGATCCACTGGGGCTGGACCCCGGCAGGCACCGACTCCACACAAGGTCTTAGGCCCTGGCATCCGACGGGGAGAGGAATCCCGAGAGGCCCCCCGAGCAACTCGCATGGGGACTGGCCTTTCCTGAGGCCACCAGAGCGGGTCCCAGTGCTCCCCGTCGTAAGGCGAAAGCAAGTACCGCAACTCGAAAAAAATCCAAGGAGATTCTCCCATCCAGTGAGAGATGAGGCCCATTTCCGCATAAGGCGTCTCGACTCTAAACAACACCTAACCTCTGGAATTCCAAAGGATCCTTCACACCCCTTGCTGCAACTCAAGAAGTTCCACAACATACCCAGTCTCCACTCGAGAGGAAAGCACGAGAGTCCCGGCCACATCCAGAGGAGCCCCTGTTTCCGCCTCCAAGTTCGAGAGGAGGGATCCTTTTCTGCGTGGTCGGGAAAGAATTCCCGGCGTTCCCGTCGCATCTCAAGAGGAGGCGCTGTCCACAGGAAAGGCGAGAGGAACTCCAGGGTCGTGCCACCATTCCCAGAGTCCCCCAGATGTCTCAGTCCATTCCAGGGAAACCTGTTTTCCCTGCACTGCCTCGACTTTCAAGCCGAGGATCCACTCACACCATGGTGGCACGTGGGACAGCCCTGTGGGAAAGCCTCGTGGGAAAGCCTCGTGGGAAAGCGTCGAGGAAAAGCCACAGATCCCTTGATCCACGCAAAGGGAAGGGTGACAATGCTGCTACAGCTCGGGAGGAAAGCGCACGTGCATGCCCCCACTCGAGACGTGGACTGACTCCCCTGGGGAGACTCCAGAAGTACCCCAGGATCCATGTCAGCACTGGAGAGGAATCCTCAGGTTCCGGCACCGACTCCAAACAAGGTCTAAAGGCCCGGCATCGAAGGGAGAGGAATCCCGAGAGGCCCCGAGCAACTCGCATGGGTACTGGCCTTTCCTGAGGCCACCAGAGCGGGTCCCTGAGGTCCCCGTCGTTAGTCGAGAGCACCAGCCGCAAACTCGAGAAAATCCAGGAGGTTCTCCCTTCCAGGCGAGATTAGGCCCATTTCTGCTGAGGCGATTCGACGCTAATCACACCTAACCTCTTGAATTTCCAAAGGGTCCTTCACACCCTTGCTGCAACTCAAGAAGTTGCCCGACATACCCGTCTCCACTCGAGAGGAAGCACGACAGTCCCGCCCACATCCAGAGGAGCCCCGTTTCCGTCTCATAGTTCGAGAGGAGGGATCTTTCCCTGCGTGGTCGGGAAAGAATTCCCGGCGTTCCCGTCGCATCTCAAGAGGAGGCGCTCTCCACCGGAAAGGCAAGAGGAACTCCCGGGTCGTGCCACCATTCCCAGAGTCCACCAGATGTCTCAGTCCATTCCAGGGAAACCTGTTTTCCCTGCACTGCCTCGACTTTCAAGCCGAGGTCGACTCACACGTCGGTGGCACGTGGGACAGCCCAGTGGGAAAGCCTCGTGGGAAAGTCTCGTGGGAAAGCCTCGAGGGAAAGCCACAGAACCCTTGATCCACGCGAAGGGAAGCGTGACACTGCTGCTACAGCTCGGGAGGAAAGCGGACTTGCATGCCCACACTCGAGACCAGGACTGACTCCCCTGGGGAGACTACAGAAGTACCCAAGATCCATGTCAGCCCTGGAGAGGGAATCCTCAGGTTCCGGCACCGACTCCACACAATTTCTTAGGCCCCGGCACCGACTGGGAGAGGAATCCCGGAGAGGTCGCGTGCAACTTGCATGGGGACTGGCCTTTCCTGAGGCCACCAGAGGGGGTCCCTGAGGTCCGCGTCATAACGGAGAACACCTGCCACCAACTAGAGAAAATGCCAGGAGGTTCTGCCCTCCAGGCGAGATGAAGCCCATTTCCTCTGCGGCGTCCCAGGCTAATCACACCTAACCTCTGGAACTTACAAAGGGGCCTTCACACCCTTGCTAGCAACTCAAGAAGTTCCCAGACATACCCGTCTCCACTCAAGAGGAAGCACGAGAGTCCCGCCCACATCAAGAGCAGCCCCGTTTCCGCCTCCTAGCTGGAGAAGAGGGATCCTTTTCCTGCGTCGTCGGGAAAGAATTCCCGGTGTTTCCCGTCGCATCTCAAGAGGAGGCGCTCTCCACAGGAAAGCCGAGAGGATTTCCAGGGTCATGCCACCATTCCCAGAGTCCCGCCAGATGTCTCAGTCCATTCCAGGGAAACCTGTTTTCCCTGCACTGCCTCGACTTTCAAGCCGAGGATTGAATCACACCACGGTGGCACGTGGGACAGCCCTTTGGGAAAGCCTCGTGGGAAAGCCTCGTGGGAAAGCCTCGAGGGAAAGCCACAGATCCCTTGATCCACGCGAAGGGAAGCGTGACACTGCTGCTACAGCTCGAGAGGAAAGCGCACGTGCAGGCGCCCCACTCGAGACGAGGACTGACTCCCCTGGGGAGACTCCAGAAGTACCCCAAGATCCATGTCAGCACTGGAGAAGAATCCTCAGGTTCCGGCACCGACTCCACACAAAGGCCTTAGGCCCCGGCATCGTCAGGAGAGGAATCCCGAGAGGCCGCCGAGCAACTCGCATGGGGATTGGCCTTTCCTGAGGCCACCAGAGCGGGTAACTGAGGTCCCCGTCGTAACGCGAGAACATCTGCACCAACTCAAGAAAATGCAGGAGGTTCTCCCTTCCAGGGGAGATGAGGCCAATTTCCTCTGAGGCGTCCCAGGCTAATCAGACCTAACCTCTGGAACTTCCAAAGGGTCCTTCACACCCTTGCTGCAACTCAAGAAGTTCCCCGACATACCCGTCTCCACTCGAGAGGAAGCACGAGAGTCCAGCCACATCCAGAGGAGCCTCGTTTCCGCCTCATGGCTCGAGAGGAGAGGATCCTTTCACTGCGTGGTCGGGAAAGAATTCCCTGGCATTCCCCTCGCATCTCAAGAGGAGGCGCTCTCCACAGGAAAAGGCGAGAGGAACTCCAGGGTCGTGCCACCATTCCCAGAGTCCCCCAGATGTCTCAGTCCATTCCAGGGAAACCTGTTTTCCCTGCACTGCCTCGACTTTCAAGCCGAGGATCGACTAACACAACGGTGACACGTGGGTCAGCCCTGTGGGAAAGCCTCGTGGGAAAGCCTCGTGGGAAAGCCTCGTGGGAAAACCTCGAGGGAAAGCCACAGATCCCTTGATCCACGCGAAGGGAAGCGTGACACTGCTGCTACAGCTCGGGAGAAAAGCGCACGTGCATGCCCCCACTCGAGACGAGGACTGACTCCCCTGGGGAGACTCCAGAAGTAACCCAAGATCGATGTCAGCACTGGAGAGGAATCCTCAGGTTCAGGCACCGACTCCACACAAGGTCTTACGTCCCGGCATCGATGGGAGAGGCATCCCGAGAGGCCCCCGAGCAACGCGCTTGTGGACTGGCCTTTCCTGAGGCCACCAGAGCGGGTCCCTGAGATACCCGTCGTATGTCGAGAGCACCTGCAGCAACTCGAGAAAATCCAGGAGGTTCTCCCCTCCAGGCGAGGTGAGGCTCCTTTCTGCTGAGGCGTCTCGAGGCTAATCACACCTACCCTCTGGAACTTCCAAAGGGTCCTTCACACCCTTCCTGCAACTCAACAAGTTCCCGGATATACCCGTCTCCACTCGAGAGGAAGCACGAGCGTCCCGCCCACATCCAGAGGAGCCCCGTTTACCGCCTCCTAGCTCGAGAGGTGGGATCCTTTCACTGCTTCATCGGGAAAGGATTCCCGCCATTCCCGCCGCATCTCAAGAGGAGGCGCTCTCAACAGGAAAAGCGAGAGAAACCCCAGTGTCGTGCCACCAATTCCAAGGGACCCCCAGATGTCAGTCCATTCCAGAGGAACTTGCTTTCCCTGCACTGACTCTACTTTCACGCCGAAGGATCCACTCACTACACCATGGAACGTGGTCAGCCCTGTGGGAAAGCCTCGTTGGAAAGCCTCGAGGGAAAGCCACAGATCCCTTGATCCACGCGACGGGAAGTGTGACACTGCTGCTACAGTTCCTGAGGAGAGCTCACGTGCATGCCCCCACATGAGATGAGCACAGACTCCCCAGGGGAAACTCCAGAAGTAAGCCAAGATCCATGTCAGCACTGAAGAGGAATCCTCCGGTTCCAGCCCGACTCCACAAAAGGTCTTAGGCCCCGACATCGACCGGAGAGGAATCCCGAAAGGCGCCCTTGCAACTCCCATGGGCACTGGCCTTTCCTGAGGCCACCAGAGCGGGTCCCTGAGGTCCCTGTCGTAACTCGAGAGACCCTGGCCCAACTCTGGAAAATCCAGGAGGTTCTCCCCTCCAGGCGAGATAAGGCCCATTTCCTCTGAGGCGTCTGGAGGCTCATCACACCTAAATTCTGGAAATTCAAAAGGGTCCTTGCTGCAACTCAAGAAGTTCCCCGACATACCCGTCGCCACTCGAGAGGAAGCACGAGGGTCCCGCCCACATCCAGAGGAGACGCCGTTTTGGTATCGAAGCTCGAGATGAGGGATCCTTTCCCTGCTTGGTCAGGAAATAATACCCGCCATTCCCGCTCGCATTTCAAGGGGAAGCGCTCTCCACAGGAAAGGCGAGAGGAACTCCAGGGTCGAGCCACCATTCACAGAGTCACCCAGATGTCTCAGTCCATTCCAGAGGAAACTGTTTTCCCTGCACTGCCCTCGAATTTCACGGCGAGGATCGAACTCAAACCACGGTGGCACGTGGATAGCCCTGTGGGAAAGCCTCGTGGGAAATCCTCTTGGGAAAGCCTCGAGGGAAAGCCACAGATCCATTGATCCACGCGAAGGGAAGCATGACACTGCTGCTACATCTCGGGAGGAAAGCGCACGTGCATGTCCCCACTCGAGAAAAGGACTGACTCCCCTGGGGAGACTCCAGAAGTATCCCAAGATCCATGTCAGCACTGGAGAGGAATCCTCAGGTTCTGGCACCATCTCCACACAAGGTCTTAGGCCCCGGCATCGACGGGAGAGGAATCCCGAGAGGCCCCGAGCAACTCGAAAGGGGACTGGCCTTTCCTGAGGCCACCAGAGCGGGTCCCTGATGTCCCGGTCATAAGTGTGAGCACCTGCCTCAACTGGAGAAAATCCAGGTGGTTCTTCCCTCCAGGCGAGATGAGGCCCATTTCTGCTAGCACATATCCAGGCTAATCACACCTAACCTGTGGAACTTCCAAAGGGTCCTTCACATCCTTGCTGCAACTCAAGAAGCTCCCCGACATACCCGTCTCCAGTGGAGAGGAAGCACGAGAGTCCCAGCCACATCTAGAGAGCCCCGGTTTCCGCCTCCTAGATCGAGAGGAGGGATCCTTTTCCTGCGTGGTCGGGAAAGAATTCCCGGCGTTCCTGTCGCATCTCAAGAGGAGGCGATCTCCACAGGAAAGGCGAGAGGAAATCCAGGTTAGTGCCACCATTCCAGAGTCAGCCAGATGTCTCTGTCCATTCCAGGGAAACTGTTTCCTGCATTGCCTCGACTTTCAAGCCGAGGATCGACTCTCACCACTGTGGCACGTGGCAGCACTGTGGGAAAGGCCCGTGGGAAAGCCTCGTGGGAAAGGCTCGTGGAAAGCCTCTAGGAAAGGCACTGATCCTTGATCCACGCGAAGGGAAGCGTATCACTGCTGCTAGAGGTCGGGAGGAAAGGGCACGTGCATGCCCCACTCGAGACGAGTACTGACTCCCTGGGGAGACTCCAGAAGTACCCAAGATCCATGTCAGCACTGGAGAGGATTCCTCAGGTCCCGGCACCGACTCCA
>NW_017212066.1:0-17014 GCF_001704415.2 Capra hircus
CGGCTTTCTAGCCTTCCTGTAGGACTCGTACAGCTGCGCTTGTGATTGTTTGAGGCCTCCTGACCGCAGGAGGCACAGGAAGCTTAAAACATCCTAGGAATGCAGGAGCTTTCGAGGAGTCAGAATCTTTAGAATAGGACTGATTAAAAGTTTCATTTTGGGGTCAATGCTTGCTGCCAAATTTTCATATCCTTTATTTTTATATATAGATGGTATGTGAAAAACAAGTAGTAGACCTGGTATTAGCCACATTAGATCTTTGAGTTAAGCACCTTCTTTCTTATAACCCACTGCACCTTTGTTCTATAGAGATGTAACTTTAATGCTTTAAGGAGATGCAGATTAAAGAAAAACACTTCAGGGGAAACAAAATTAACATTCATTAAGGAAGAGAGCCAAAAAGTGTTAACAAGCCTCTTGGCCAGAAGATAATGTAAAATCACCTGAGACCTTTTGTATACAAAATGATATACAGAAAGAATCTGGGTTGCGAACACTACATAATTTTTGGGTTATCCATTGATCTCCATGTATTATCAAAAGTATAAAAGACCTTCTGAACAATAAAGGAGGAGGCCAGGGGCCGGGGGCCAGTTTCTCGGACCAGCTTCTCGAACTAGTCTCTCAGCCTGGTTTCTTGGGACTCTGGCTCCCCCCGTGTCTTTCTCGCTCTTTCTTCTTCTCTACCTTTCCTTCTCTCTGCTCTTTACTATAACTTCAGGCTGAATCTCCACTTGGAGTGCGGAGGCTCGCCAGGTCTAACTTACTTGCCCTGGCTGCTAAGACCCGCACGAAAGGGAGCTTAAGGCGAGACAACCCTTAGATATTCAAGCGGGCGCCGGTGCCCAACGTAGGTGCTGCAAATTCCTTGTCTGGAATTTTATTGGCCCGTCCCGCGTAAACCAAGCTATTCAGCCCTCCTCCTCCAATTAATCTTCTTACTACACTATAGTTTCCTAATCTAATCTTACATTAATAAATAAACAAGTCTTTCCACGCCAACGCCGTCCACCCTTCGAATTCCTTGGATCCACCGGGGCTGGACCCCGGCATAAGACCTTGTGTGGAGTCGGTGCCGGAACCTGAGGATTCCTCTCCAGTGCTGACATGGATCTTGGGGTACTTATGGAGTCTCCCGAGGGGAGTCAGTCCTCGTCTGGAGTGGGGGCATGCACGTGCGCTTTCCTCCCCAGCTGTAGCAGCAGTGTCACGCTTCCCTTCGCGTGGATCAAGGGATCAGGTGGCTTTCCCTCGAGGCTTTCCCACAAGGCTTTCCCACGAGGCTTTCCCACAGGGCTGTCCCCACGTGCCACTGTGGTGTGAGTCGATCCTCGGCTTGAAAGTCGAGGCTGTGCAGGGAAACAGGTTTCCCTGGAATGGACTGAGACATCTGGGGGATTCTGGTAAATGGGGCCTGATCCCTGGAGTTCCTCTCGCCTTTCCTGTGGAGAGCGCCTCCTCTTGAGATGAGACGGGAACGATAGGAACTCTTTCCCGACCACAGCAGGGAAAGGATCCCTCCTCTCGAGCTAGCAGGCGGAAACGGGGCCACTCTGGATATGGGCGGGACTCTCGGGTTCCTCTTGAGTGGAGACGGGTATGTCGGGGAACTTCTTGAGTTGAAGCAAGGGTGTGAAGGACCCTTTGGAAGTTCCAGAGGTTTAGGTGTGATTAGCCTCGAGACGCCTCAGCGGAAATGGTCCTCATCTCGCCTGGAGGGGAGAACCTCCTGGATTTTCTCGAGTTGCGGCAGGTGCTCTCGACTTACGACGGGGACCTCAGGGACCCCGCTCTGGTGGCCTCAGGAAAGGAGAGTCCCCATGGGCGTTGCTCGGGGGCCTCTCCGGATTCCTCTCCCGTAGATTCAGGGGTCTAAGACCTTGTGTGGAGTTGGTGCCGGAACCTGAGCATTCCTCTCCAGTGCTGACATGGATCTTGGGGCACTTCTGGAGTCTCCCTAGGGAGTCAGTCCTCATCTCGAGTGGGGGCATGCACGTGCGCTTTCCTCCCGAGCTGTAGCAGCAGTTTCACGCTTCCTCTTCGCGTGGATCCAAGGGATCTGTGGCTTTCCCTCGCAGGCTTTCCCACGAGGCTTTAACCACAGGGCTGTCCCACGTGCCACTGTGTTGTGAGTCGATCCTCGGCTTGAAAGTCGAGGCAGTGCAGGGAATACAGGTTTCCCTGGAATGGACTGAGACATCTGGGGGACTCTGGGAATGTGGCACGACCCTGGAGTTCCTCTCGCCTTTCCTGTGGAGAGCGCCTCCACTTGAGATGCGACGGGAACGTCCGGGAATTCTTTCCCGACGACGCAGGGAAAGGATCCCTCCTCTCGAGCTAAGAGGCGGAAACGGGGCTCCTCTGGATGTGGGCGGGACTCTCGGCATTCCTCTTGAGTGGAGACGGGGTATGTCGGGGAACTTCTTGAGTTGCAGCAAGGGTGTGAAGGACCCTTTGGAAGTTCCAGAGGTTAAAGGTGTGGATTAGCCCTCGAGATTCGCCTCAGTGGAAATGAGGCCTCATCTCGCCTGGAGGGGAGAACCTCGCTGGATTTTCTCGAGTTGCAGGCAGGTGATCTCGACTTATGACGGGGACCTAAGGGACCCACTCTGGTGGCCTCAGGAAAGGTCAGTCCGCATGCGAGTTACTCGGGGGCCTCTCGGGATTCCTCTCCCGTCGATGCCGGGGCCTAAGGCTGCTGGGAGCCAGTGTGAGGAAGCCCGCCCGTGACAAGGTTATGAGGAAGGAAGCTGACATACGCAAGGCGTGCTCAGACTTCAGGGACCCTTCTGGAAATTTTTAAGCATGTACCCCAACAAAAATCTGCCAGTTTTTGTGCTCTGCTTTTTCACTCTTCTGACCTTTTTCTGGAAAAGTCAATTCAGGGCTTTAGTCTTCTGCATTTGAAAGAGTGTTTCAATCCAAAAACCCTCTGATGGCTTTCTAGCCTTGCCTGCAGGACTCGTACAGCTGCGCTTGTGATTGTTTGAGGCCTCCTGACCGCAGGAGGCACAGGAAGCTTAAAACATCCTAGGAATGCAGGAGCTTTCCGAGGAGTCAGAATCTTTAGAATAGGACTGATTAAAAGTTTCATTTTTGGGGTCAATGCTTGCTGCCAAATTTTCATATCCTTTATTTTTATATATAGATGGTATGTGAAAAACAAGTAGTAGACCTGGTATTAGCCACATTAGATCTTTGAGTTAAGCACCTTCTTTCTTATAACCCACTGCACCTTTGTTCTATAGAGATGTAACTTTAATGCTTTAAGGAGATGCAGATTAAAGAAAAACACTTCAGGGGAAACAAAATTAACATTCATTAAGGAAGAGAGCCAAAAAGTGTTAACAAGCCTCTTGGCCAGAAGATAATGTAAATTACCTGAGACCTTTTGTATACAAAATGATATACGGAAAGAATCTGGGTTGCGAACACTACATAATTTTGGGTTATCCATTGATCTCCATGTATTATCAAAAGTATAAAAGACCTTCTGAACAATAAAGGAGGAGGCCAGGGGCCGGGGGCCAGTTTCTCGGACCAGCTTCTCGAACTAGTCTCTCAGCCTGGTTTCTTGGGACTCTGGCTCCCCCCGTGTCTTTCTCGCTCTTTCTTCTTCTCTACCTTTCCTTCTCTCTGCTCTTTACTATAACTTCAGGCTGAATCTCCACTTGGAGTGCGGAGGCTCGCCAGGTCTACTTACTTGCCCTGGCTGTTAAGACCCGCACGAAAGGGAGCTTAAGGCGAGACACCCTTAGATATTCAAGCGGGCGCCGGTGGCCCAACGTAGGTGCTGCAAATTCCTTGTCTGGAATTTTATTGGCCGTCCGCGTAAACCAAGCTATTCAGCCCTCCTCCTCCACTTAATCTTCTTACTACACTATAGTTTCCTAATCTAATCTTACATTAATAAATAAACAAGTCTTTCCACGCCAACGCCGTCCACCCTTCGAATTCCTTGGATCCACTGGGGCTGGACCCCGGCATAAGACCTTGTGTGGAGTCGGTGCCGGAACCTGAGGATTCCTCTCCAGTGCTGACATGGATCTTGGGGTACTTATGGAGTCTCCCGAGGGGAGTCAGTCCTCGTCTGGAGTGGGGGCATGCACGTGCGCTTTCCTCCCCAGCTGTAGCAGCAGTGTCACGCTTCCCTTCGCGTGGATCAAGGGATCAGGTGCTTTCCCTCGAGGCTTTCCCACAAGGCTTTCCCACGAGGCTTTCCCACAGGGCTGTCCCACGTGCCACTGTGGTGTGAGTCGATCCTCGGCTTGAAAGTCGAGGCTGTGTAGGGAAACAGTTTTCCCTGGAATGGACTGAGACATCTGGGGGATTCTGTAAATGGGGCCTGATCCTGGAGTTCCTCTCGCCTTTCCTGTGGAGAGCGCCTCCTCTTGAGATGAGACGGGAACGATAGGAACTCTTTCCCGACCACGCAGGGAAAGGATCCCTCCTCTCGAGCTAGCAGGCGGAAACGGGGCCACTCTGGATATGGGCGGGACTCTCGGGTTCCTCTTGAGTGGAGACGGGTATGTCGGGGAACTTCTTGAGTTGAAGCAAGGGTGTGAAGGACCCTTTGGAAGTTCCAGAGGTTAGGTGTGATTAGCCTCGAGACGCCTCAGCGGAAATGGTCCGCATCTCGCCTGGAGGGGAGAACCTCCTGGATTTTCTCGAGTTGCGGCAGGTGCTCTCGACTTACGACGGGGACCTCAGGGACCCGCTCTGGTGGCCTCAGGAAAGGAGAGTCCCCATGGGCGTTGCTCGGGGGCCTCTCCGGATTCCTCTCCCGTAGATTCAGGGGTCTAAGACCTTGTGTGGAGTCGGTGCCGGAACCTGAGCATTCCTCTCCAGTGCTGACATGGATCTTGGGGCACTTCTGGAGTCTCCCTAGGGAGTCAGTCCTCATCTCGAGTGGGGCCATGCACGTGCGCTTTCCTCCCGAGCTGTAGCAGCAGTTTCACGCTTCTCTTCGCGTGGATCCAGGGATCTGTGGCTTTCCCTCGCGGCTTTCCCACGAGGCTTTAACACAGGGCTGTCCCACGTGCCACTGTGTTGTGAGTCGATCCTCGGCTTGAAAGTCGAGGCAGTGCAGGGAATACAGGTTTCCCTGGAATGGACTGAGACATCTGGGGGACTCTGGGAATGTGGCACGACCCTGGAGTTCCTCTCGCCTTTCCTGTGGAGAGCGCCTCCACTTGAGATGCGACGGGAACGCCGGGAATTCTTTCCCGACCACGCAGGGAAAGGATCCCTCCTCTCGAGCTAAGAGGCGGAAACGGGGCTCCTCTGGCTGTGGGCGGGACTCTCGGATTCCTCTTGAGTGGAGACGGGTATGTCGGGGAACTTCTTGAGTTGCAGCAAGGGTGTGAAGGACCCTTTGGAAGTTCCAGAGTTAAAGTGTGATTACCCCCTAGTTGCCTCAGTGGAAATGGGCCTCATCTCGCCTGGAGGGGAGAACCTCGTGGATTTTCTCGAGGTGCGGCAGGTGCTCTCGTCTTATGATGGGGACCTCAGGGACCCGCTCTGGTGGCCTCATGAAAGGCCAGTCCCCATGCGAGTTGCTCTGGGGCCGCTGGGGATTCCTCTCCCGTAGATACCGGGGCCTAAGACCTTGTGTGGAGTCGGTGCCGGAACCTGAGGATTCCTCTCCAGTGCTGTCATGGATCTTGGGGTACTCCTGGAGTCTCCCCAGGGGAGTCAGTCCTCGTCTCGACTGGGGCCATGCACGTGCGCTTTCCTCCCGAGCTGTAGCAGCAGAGTCACGCTTCCCTTCGCGTGGATCAAGGGATTTGTGTCTTTCCCTCGAGGCTTTCCCAGGAGGCATTCCCACGAGGCTTTCCCAAAGGGCTGTCCCACGTGCCACCAAGTTGTGAGTCGATCCTCGGCTTGAAATTCGAGGCAGTGCAGGGAAAACAGTTTTCCCTGGAATGGACTGAGACATCTGAGGGACTCTGGGAATGTGGCACGACCCTGGAGTTCCTCTCGCCTTTCTTGTAGATAGTGCCTCCTCTTGAGATGGGACGGGAACGCCGGGAATTTTTTCCAGACCACGAAGCGAAAGGATCCCTCCTCTCGAGCTAGCAGGCGGAAACGGGGCTCCTCTGGGTGTGGGCGGGACTCTCGTGCTTCCTCTCGAGTGGAGACGTGTATGTCGGGGAACTTCTTGAGTTGCAGCAAGGGTGTGAAGAACCCTTTGCAAGTTCCAGAGGTTAGGTGAATATCCTGGAGACGCCTCAGCAGAAATGGGCCTCATCTCGCCTAGAGGGGAGAACCTCCTGGATTTTCTCGAGTTGCGGCAGGTGCTCTGGACTTACGACGGGGACCTCAGGGACCCGCTCTGGTGGCCTCAGGAAAGGCCAGTCCCCATGCTAGTTGCTCTGGGGCCTCTTGGGATTCCTCTCCCGTCAATATCGGGGCCTAAGGCCTTTGTGGAGTCGGTGCCAGAACCTGAGGTTTCCTCTCCAGTGCTGACATGTATCTTGGGGTACCTCTGGAGTCTCCCCAGGGGAGTCAGTCCTCGTCTCGAGTGGGGGCATGCACGTGCGCTTTCCTCCCCAGCTGTAGTAGCAGTGTCACACTTCCATTCACGAGGAACAAGGGATCTGTGGCATTCCCTCGAGGATTTCCCACGAGGCTTTCCCACGAGGCTTTCCCACAGGGCTGTCCCAGGTGCCACCGTGCTGTGAGTCGATCCTCGGCTTGAAAGTCGAGGCAGTGCAGGGAAAACAGGGTTCCCTGGAATGGACTGAGACATCTGTGGGACTCTGGGAAAGGGGCCTGATCCTTTAGTTCTTCTCGCCTTTCCTGTGGAGAGCGCCTCCTCTTGAGATGCGTTGGGAACGCCGGGAATTCTTTCCCGAACACCAGGGAAAGGATCAATCCTCTCGAGCTATGAGGTGGAAACAGGGCTCCTCTGGATGTGGGCGGGACTCTCGTGCTTCCTCTCCAGTGGAGACGGGTATGTCGGGGTATTTCTTGAGTTGCAGCAAGGGTGTGAAGGACCCTTTGGAATTTCCAGAGATAAGGTGTGATTAGCCTCGAGATACCTCAGCGGAAATGGGCCTCAGATCGCCTGGAGGGGAGAACCTCCTGGATTTTCTCGAGTTGCGGCAGGTGCTCTCGACCTACGACGGGGACCTCAGGGACCCGCTCTGGTGGCCTCAGGAAAGGCCAGTCCCCATGCTAGTTGCTCTGGGGCCTCTTTGGATTCCTCTCCCGTCAATGCTGGGGCCTAAGACCTTGTGTGGGCTCAGTGCCAGAACCTGAGGATTCCTCTCCAGTGCCGACATGGATCTTGGGGTACTCCTGGAGTCTCCCCAGGGCAGTCAGTCCTCTACTCGAGTGGGGGCATGCACGTGCGCTTTCCTCCCGAGCTGTAGCAGCAGTGTCACTCTTCCCTACGGGTGGATCAAGGGATCTGTGGCTTTCCCTCGAGGCTTTCCCACGAGGCTTTCCCACGAGGCTTTCCCACAGGGCTGTCCAACGTGCCATCGCGGTTATAGTCGATCCTCGGCTTGAAATTCGAGGCAGTGCAGCGAAAACAGGTTTCCCTGGAATGGACTGAGACATCTGGGGGACTCTGGGAATGGGGCCTTATACTGGAGTTCCTCTCGCCTTTCCTGTGGAGAGCGCCTACTCTTGAGATGAGACGGGAACGCTAGGAATACTTTCCCGACCACGCAGGGAAAGGATCCCTCCTCTAGAGCTAGCAGGCGGAAACGGGGTCACTCTGGATATGGGCGGGACCCTCGGGTTCCTCTTGAGTGGAGACGGGTATGTCGGGGAACTTCTTGATGTTGCAGCAAGGGTGTGAAGGACCCTTTGGAAGTTCCAGAGTTTAAGGGTGATTACCCCCTTGTTGCCTCAGCTGAAATGGGCCTCATCTCGCCTGAATTGGAGAACCTCCTGAATTTTCTCGAGTTGCGGCAGGTGCTCTCGACTTACGACGGGGACCTCAGGGACCCGCTCTGGTGGCCTCAGGAAAGGCCAGTCCCCATGCGAATTGCTCTGGGGCCTCTCGGGATTCCTCTCCAGTAGATTCCGGGGTCTAAGACCTTGTGTGGAGTCCGTGACGGAATCTGAGCATTCCTCTCCAGTGCTGACATGGATATTGGGGTACTTCTGGAGTCTCCCCAGGGGAGTCAGTCCTCATCTCGAGTGGGGCCATGCACGTGCGCTTTCCTCCCGATCTGTAGCAGAAGTGTCACGCTTCCCTTCACGTGGATCAAGGGATCTGTGGCTTTCCCTCGCGGCTTTCTCACGAGGCTTTCCCACAGGGCTGTCCCACGTGCCACTGTGGTGTGAGTCGGTCCTCGGCTTGAAAGTTGAGGCAGTGCAGGGAATACAGGTTTCCCTGGAATGGACTGAGAATCTGGGGGACTCTGGGAATGGTGGCACGACCCTGGAGTTCCTCTCGCCTTTCCGTTTTAGAGCCCCTCCTCTTGAGATGCGACGGAATCGCCGGGAATTCTTTCCCGACCACGCAGGGAAAGGATCCCTTCCCTCGAGCTAGGAGGCGGAAACGGGGCTCCTCTGGATGTGGGCGGGACACTCGTGCTTCCTTCGAGTGGAGACAGGGTATGTCGGGGAACTTCTTGAGTTGCAGGAAGGTTGTGAAGGACCCTTTGGAAGTTCCAGAGGTTAGTTGTGATTAGCTTGGAGACGCCTCAGCGGAAATGGGTCTCATCTCGCCTGCAGGGGAGAACCTCCTGGATTTTCTCGAGTTGCGGCAGGTGCTCTCAACTTGCGACGGGGACCTCAGGGACCCGCTGTGGTTGCGTCAGGAAAGGCCACTCCCCATGCGAGTTGCTCGGTGGCCTCTCGGGATTTCTCTCCGGTCGATGCCGGGGCCTAAGGTCTCGTATCGAGCCGGTGCCGGAACCTGAGGATTTCTCTCCAGTGCTGACATGGATGTTGAGGTGCTTCTGGACTCTCCCCAGGGGAGTCAGTCCTCGTCTCGAGTGGCGGCATGCACGTGCGCTTTCCTCCCGAGGTGTAGAAGCAGTGTCACGCTTCCATTAGCGTGGATCATGGATCTGTGGCTTTCCCTCGAGGCTTTCCCAAGAGGGTTTCCCACGAGGCTTTCCAACGTGGCTTTCCCACAGGGCTGTCCCACGTGCCACCGTGGTGTGAGTCGATCCTCTGCTTGACAGTCGAGGCAGTGCAGGGAAAACAGTTTTCCCTAATGGACTCAGTCATCTGGGGGACTCTGGGAATGGTGGCAGAACCCTGGAGTTCCTCTCGCCTTTCCTGTGGAGAGCGCCTGCTCTTGAGATGCGACGGGAACGCCAGGAATTCTTTCCCGACCACGCAGGACAAGGATCCCTCCTCTCGAGCTAGGAGGCGGAAACGGGGCTCCTCTGGATGTGGGCGGGACTCTCGTGCTTCCTCTCGAGTGGAGACGGGTATGTCGGGGAACTTCTTGTGTTGCAGTAAGGGTGTGAAGGACCCTTTGGAAGTTCCAGAGGTTAGGTGTGAATAGCCTCGAGACGCCTCAGCGGAAATGGGCCTCATCTCGCCTGGAGGGGAGAACCTCCTGAATTTTCTCGAGTTGCGGCAGGTGCTCTCGACTTACTACGGGGACCTCAGGGACCCGCTCTGGTGGCCTCAGGAAAGGCCAGTCCACATGCGAGTAGCTCGGGGGCCTCTCGGGATTCCTCTCCCGACGATGCCGGGGCCTAAGATCTTGTGTGGAGACGGTTCCAGAACCTGAGGATTCCTCTCCAATGCTGACATGGATCTTGGGGTACTTCTGGAGTCTCCCCAGGGAAGTCAGTCCTCGTCTCGAGTGGGGGCATGCACGTGCGCTTTCCTCCCGAGCTGTAGCAGCAGTGTCGCGCTTCCCTTCGCGTGGATCAAGGGATATGTGGCTTTCCCTCGAGGCTTTCCCACGAGGCTTTCCCACAAATCTCTCCCACAGGGCTCTCCCACGGGCCACCGTGGTGTGAGTCGATCTCGGATTGAAAGTCGAGGCAGTGCAGGGAAAACAGGTTTCCCTGGAATGTACTGAGACATTTGGGGGACTCTGAGAATGGTGGCACGACCCTGGAGTTCCTCTCGCTTTTCCTATGGAGAGCGCCTGCTCTTGAGATGCGAAAGGATCGCCGGGAATTCTTTCCCGAACACGCAGGGAAAGGATCCCTCCTCTCGAGCTAGGAAGCGGAACCAGGGCTCCTCTGGATGTGGGCGGGACTCTCGTGCTTCCTCTCGAGTGGAGACGGGTAAGTCGGGGAACTTCTTGAGTTGCAGCAAGGGTGTGAAGGGCCCTTTGGAAGTTCCAGATATTAGGTGTGAATAGCCTCTAGACGCCTCAGCGGAAATGGGAATCATCTCGCCTGGAGGGGAGAATCTCCTGGATTTTCTCGAGTTGCGGCAGGTGCTCTCGACTTACGACGGGGACCTCAGGGACCCACTCTGGTGGCCTCAGGAAAGGCCAGTCCCGATGCCAGATGCTCGGGGGCCTCTCGGGATTCCTCTCCCATCGATGCTGGGGCTTAGACCATGTGTGAAGTCGGTGCCGGAACCTGAGGATTCCTCTCCAGTGCTGACATGGATTTTGGGGTACTTCTGGAGTTTCCCGCGGGGAGTCCGTCCAAGTCTCTAGTGGGGGCATGCACGTGCGCTTTCCACCCGAGCTGTAGCAGCAGTGTCACGCTTCATTTCCGTGGATCAAGGGATCTGTGACTTTCCCTCGAGACTTTCCCACGAGGCTTTCCCACGAATCTTTCCCACAGGGCTCTCCCACGTGCCACCGTGGTGTGAGTCGATCCTCGGATTGAAAGTCGAGGCAGTGCAGGGAAAACAGTTTTCCCTGGAATGAACTGAGACATCTGGGGGACTCTGGGAATGGTGGCACGACCCTGGAGTTCCTCTCGCCTTTCCTGTGGAGAGCGCCTCTGTGGATGCGACAGGAACGCCGGGAATTCTTTCCCGACCACGCAGGGAAAGGATCCCTCCTCTCGAGCTAGGAGGCGGAAACGGGGCTCCTCTGGATGTGGGCGGGACTCTCGTGCTTCCTCTCGAGTGGAGACGGGTATGTCGGGGAACTTCTTGAGTTGCAGCAAGGGTGTGAAGGACCCTTTGCAAGTTCCAGAGGTTAGGTTTGAATAGCATCGAGACGCCTCAGCGGAAATGGGCCTCATCTCGCCTGGAGGGGAGAACCTCCTGGATTTTCTCGAGTTGCGGCAGGTGCTCTCGACTTACGACGGGGACCTCAGGGACCCGCTCTGGTGGCCTCAGGAAAGGTCAGTCCCCATGCGAGTTGCTCGGGGGCCTCTCGGGATTCTTCTCCCGTCGATACCGGGGCCTAAGATCTTGTGTGGAGCCGGTTATGGAATCTTAGGATTCCTCTCCAGTGCTGACATGGATCTTGGGGTACTTCTGGAGTCGTCCCAGTGGAGTCAGTCCTCGTCTCGAGTGGGGGCATGCACGTGCGCTTTCCTCCCGAGCTGTAGCAGCAGTGTCACGCTTCCCTTGGCATGGATCAAGGGATCTGTGGCTTTCCCTCGAGGCTTTCCCTCGAGGCTTTCCCACGAGGCTCTCCCACGAGGCTTTCCCACACGGCTGTCCCACGTGCCACCGTGGTGTGAGTCGAATCCTCGGCTTGAAAGTCGAGGCAGTGCAGGGAAAACAGGTTTCCCTGGAATGGACTGAGACATTTGGGGGACTCTGGGAATGGTGGCACCACCCTGGAGTTCCTCTCGCTCTTCCTCTGGAGAGCGCCTGCTCTTGAGATGCGAAAGGAACGCCGGGAATTCTTTCCCGAACACGCAGGGAAAGGATCCCTCCTCTCGAGCTAGGAAGCGGAACCGGGGCTCCTCTGGATGTGGGCGGGACTCTCGTGCTTCCTCTCGAGTGGAATCGGGTATGTCGGGGAACTTTTGAGTTGCAGAAAGGGTGTGAAGGACCCTTTGGAACTTCCAGAGGTTAGGTGTGATTAGCCTCGAGACGTCTCAGCAGAAATGGGAATCATCTCGCCTGGAAGGGAGAACCTCCTGGATTTTCTCGAGTTGCGGCAGGCGCTCTCGACTTACGACGGGGTCCTCAGGGACCCGCTCTGGTGGCCTCAGGAAAGGCCAGTCCCCATGCGAGTTGCTCGGGGGCCTTTCGGGATTCCTCTCCCATCGATGCCCAGGCCTAAGACCTTGTGCGGTGTCGGTGCCGGAACCTGAGGATTCCTCTCCAGTGCTGACATGGATCTTGGGGTACTTCTGGAATCGCCCCAGGGGAGTCAGTCCTCGTCTCGAGTGGGGGAATGCACGTGTGCTTTCCTCCGAGCTGTAGCAGCAGTGTCACGCTTCCTTTTCCCGTGGATCAAGGCATCTGTGGCTTTCCCTCGAGGCTTTCCCACAGGGCTGTCCTACGTGCCACCGTGGTGTGATTCAATCCTCGGCTTGAAAGTCGAGGCAGTGCAGGGAAAACAGGTTTCCCTGGAATGGACTGAGACATCTGCGGTACTCTGGAAATGGTGGCACGAACCTTGAGTCCCTCTCGCCTTTCAGGTGGAGAGCGCCTCCTCTTGAGATGCAACGGGAACGCCGGGAATTCTTTCCCGACCCTGCAGGGAAAGGATACCACCTCTCGAGCTAGGAGGCGGTAACGGGGCTCCTCTGGATGTGGGCGGGACTCACGTGCTTCCTCTCGAGTGGAGACGGGTATATCCGGGAACTTCTTGAGTTGCAGCAAGGGTGTGAAGGACCTTTGGAAGTTCCAGAGGGTAGGTGTGATTAGCCTCGAGACGCCTCAGCAGAAAGGAGCCTCACCTCGCCTGGAGGGGAGAACCTCCTGGATTTTCTCGAGTTGTGGCAGGTGCTCTCGACTTACGACGGGGACCTCACGGACCCGCTCTCGTGGCTCAGGAAAGGCCAGTCCCCAAGCGAGTTGCTCGGGGGCCTCTCGGGATTCCTCTCCGTCGATGCCGGGGCCTAAGACCTTATGTGGAGTCAGTGCCGGAACCTGAGGATTCCTCTCCAGTGCTGACATGGATCTTGGGGTACGTCTGGAGCCTCCCCAGGGGAGTCAGTCCTCGTCTCGAGTGGGGGCATGCACCTGCGCTTTCTTCCCGAGTTGTAGCAGCAGTGTCATGCTCCCGTCGCGTGGATCAAGGGATCAGTGGCTTTCCCTCGAGGCTTCCTCACGAGGCTTTCCCACGAGGCTTTCCCACGATGCTTTCCCACAGGGCTGTCCCACGTGCCGCCGTGGTGTGAGTCGATCCTCTTCTTGAAAGTCGAGGCTGTGCAGGGAAAACAGGTTTCCGTGGAATGGATGAAGACATCTGTGGGACTCTGGGAATGGTGGCACGACCCTGGAGTTCCTCTCGCCTTTCCTGTGGAGAGCGCCCCCTCTTGAGATGCGACGGGAACACCGGGAATTCTTTCCCGACCACGCAGGGAAAGGATCCCTCCTCTCGAGCTAGGAGTCGGAAACGGGACTCCTCTGGATGTGGGTGGGACTCTCGTTCTTCCTCTCGAGTGGAGACTGGTATGTTGGGTATCTTCTTCAATTGCAGAAAGGGTGTGAAGGACGCTTTGGAAGTTCCAGAGGTTAGGTGTGATTAGCCTTGAGAAAACTCAGTGGAAATGGGCCTCATCTCGCCAAGAAGGGAGAACCTCCTGGATTTTCTCAAGTTCCAGCAGGTGCTCTCGAATTACTACGGGGACCTCAGGGACCCGCTCTGGTGGCCTCAGGAAAGGCCAGTCCCCATGCGATTTGCTCGGGCCCTCTCAGGATTCCTCTCCCATCGATGCCGGTGCCTAAGACCTTGTGTGGAGTCGGTGTCGGAAACTGAGAATTCCTCTCCAGTTCTGACATGGATCTTGGGGTACTTCTGGATTCTCCCCAGGGGAGTCAGTTTTCGTCTCGAGTGGGGCATGCACGTGCGCTTTCCTCCCGAGCTGTAGCAGCAGTGTCACGCTTCCCTTCCCGTGTATCCTAGGATCAGTGGCTTTCCCTCGAGGCTTTCCACGAGGCTTTCCCATGACGCTTTCCCACCAGGCTTTCCCACGAGGCTTTCCCACAGTGATGTCCCACGTACCACCGTGGTGTCAGTCGATCCTCGGCTTGAAAGTCGAGGCAGTGCCGGGAAATCAAGCTTCCGTGGAATGGACTGAGACATCTGGGGGATCTGGGAATGGTGGCACGACCCTGGAGTTCCTCTCGCCTTTCCTGTGGAGAGCGCCCCATCTTGAGATGTGACGGGAACACCGGGAAATCTTTCCCGACGACGTAGGGAAAGGATCCTCCTTCGAGCTATGAGGCCAAAACGGGGCTCCTCTGGATGTGGGCGGGACTCTCGTGATTCCTCTCGAG
Source organism: Capra hircus (assembly GCF_001704415.2). Classification (NCBI taxonomy): domain Eukaryota; kingdom Metazoa; phylum Chordata; class Mammalia; order Artiodactyla; family Bovidae; genus Capra; species Capra hircus. The sequence continues at coordinate 14,305 of NW_017212066.1, forward strand.
TGGAAACTGGTATGTCGGGGAACTTTTTGAGTTGCAGAAAGGGTGTGAAGGACCCTTTGGAACTTCCAGATGTTAGGTGTGATTAGCCTCGAGACGTCTGAGCAGAAAATGGGAATCATCTCGCCTGAAAGGGAGAACTCCTGGATTTTCTCGAGTTGCGGCAGGCTCTCTCGACTTACGACGGGGTCCTCAGGGACCGCTCTGGTGGCCTCAGGAAAGGCCAGTCCCCATGCGAGTTGCTCGGGGGCCTTACGGGTTTCCTCTCCCATCGATGCCCAGGCCTAAGACCTTGTGCTGTGTCGGTGCCGGAACCTGAGGATTCCTCTCCAGTGCTGACATGGATCTTGGGGTACTTCTTGAATCGCCCCAGGGGAGTCAGTCCTCGTCTCGAGTGGGGCATGCACGTGTGCTTTCCTCCGAGCTGTAGCAGCAGTGTCACGCTTCCCTTCCCGTGGATCAAGGAATCTGTGGCTTTCCCCTCGAGGCTTTCCCACGAGGCTTTCCCAAGAGGCTTTCCCACAGGGCTGTCCAAGTGCCACCGTGGTGTGATTCGATCCTTGGCTTGAAAGTCGAGGCAGTGCAGGGAAAACAGGTTTCCCTGGAATGGACTGAGACATCTGGGGGACTCTGGAAATGGTGGCACGACCCTTGAGTCCCTCTCGCCTTTCAGGTGGAGTGCGCCTCCTCTTGAGATGCAACGGGAACGCCGGGAATTCTTTCCCGACCCTGCAGGGAAAGGATACCACCTCTCGAGCTAGGAGGCGGTAACGGGGCTCCTCTGGATGTGGGCGGGACGCTCGTGCTTCCTCTCGAGTGGAGACGGGTATATCCGGGAAATTTCTTGAGTTGCAGCAAGGGTGTGAAGGACCCTTTTGGAAGTTCCAGAGGGTAGGTGTGATTAGCCTCGAGACGCCTCAGCAGAAAGGAGCCTCACCTCGCCTGGAGGGGAGACCTCCTGGATTTTCTCCAAGTTGCGGCAGGTGCTTCGGACTTAGGACGGGGAACTCAGGGACCCTATCTGGTGGCCTCAGGTAAGGCCAGTCCCCATGCGAGTTGCTCGGGGGCATCTCGGGATTCCTCTCCCGTCGGTGCCGGGGCCTAAGACCTTGTGTGGAGTCGGTGCCGGAAACTGAGGAATCCTCTCGAGTGCTGACATGGATCTTGGAGTACTTCTGGAGTCTCCCCAGGGGAGTCAGTCCTCGTCTCGAGTGGGCATGCACGTGCGCTTTCCTCCCGAGCTGCAGCAGCAGTGTCATGGTTCCCTTCACGTGAATCAAGGATCTGTGGCTTTCCCTCGAGGCTTTCCCACGAGGCTTTCCCAGGGTTGTCCACGCGCCCACCGTGGTGTGTGAGTCGTTCCTCGGCTTGAAAGTCGAGGCAGTGCAGGGAAAACAGGTTTCCCTGGAATGGACTGAGACATCTGAGGGACTCTGGGAATTGTGGCACGACCCTGGAGTTCCTCTCTCGCCTTTCCTGTGGACAGCGCCTCCTCTTGAGATGCGACGGGAACGCTGGGAATTCTTTCCCGACCACGCAGGGAAAGGATCCCTCCTCTCGAACTTGGAGGCGGAAACGGGGCTCCTCTGGATGTGGCCGGGACTCTCGTGCTTCCTCTCGAGTGGAGACGGGTATATGTTGGGGAACTTCTTGAGGTCCAGCAAGGGTGTGAAGGATCCTTTGGAATTCCAGAGGTTAGGTGTGTTTAGAGTCGAGACGCCTTAGCGGAAATGGGCCTCATCTCCCCTGGAGGGGAGAATCTCCTGGATTTTTTCGAGTTGCGGTACGTGCTCTCGCCTTACGACGGGGACCAACTGGGGCCCGCTCTGGTGCCTATTGTTACTATTAAGATTGTAACATTAATGCTTTAAGGAGATGCACGATTAAAAAAAAAAAAACTTCAGGGGAAACAAAGATTAACATTCTATAAGGAATGAGAGCCAAAAAGGTGTTAACAAGCCTCTTGGCCAAAAGATAATGTAAAATCACCTGAAACCTTCTCTATACAAAATGATATACGGAAAGAACTTGAGGTTCGCGAACGCCTACATCAATTTTGAACTTGATTTACCATTGATCTCCGAGGTTTTATTCAAAAAGTATAAAGGCCTTCTGAAACAATAAAGGATGGGGGCCAGATTGCGGTCGGACCAGTTCTCAACTAGTCTCTTCGCGCCTGGCTTTCTTGGGACTCTGCTCCCCTCCATATCTCTCTCTCTTCTCTTCTTTCGTCTCCCCTTTCCCTCGCTCTGCCCTTTACTTATAACTTCAGGCTGAATCTCCATCTGCGGCGCGCAGAGGAGTCTCGCCACAGGTCTACTTACTTGCCCCGCGGCTGTTAAAGACCCGCACGAAGGGAGCTTAAGGCGAGGCACCCTTAGCATATTCAACGCGGGCGCGTTGGCCCATACGTTAGGTATGTGCAAATCTCCTTGTCTGGAATTTTATTGGCCTTCCGACGTAAACCAAGCTATCAGCCCTCTTCCTCCACTTATCTTCTTTACTACACTATAGGTTTTCTTAATCAATCTTACATTTAATGAACAAACAAGTCTTTCACGCCAACGCCGCCACCCCTTCGAAGTTCCCTGGATCACGGGGCTGGACCCTGGCAGGCCACCGACTCCACACAAGGTCTTAGGCCCTGCATCGACGTGGAGAGATTCGCGAGAGGACCCCGGGAACTCGCATTGGGGCTGCCTTTCCTAGAGGC